>NW_015151505.1:65084-77321 GCF_000732505.1 Cyprinodon variegatus
TTTAAGAGTAAAAATACTCATTCCATTGGAAAATCATCTCATTAACCTGCTCAAATTAAGGGTAAATGCACTTAATTTAAGAAGTTTGTACTTATTTCTAGATGGTTTTTCCAGTGTTCTCTCTCTTAGCTGGCTCAGATCATTCAGCTTTAGGTAAACAGACGTCGAGGAGAATAGATAAATCCCGTCAGTCCTGAACCTTTGAAATCGCCATCAGAATCGCCAACCTTTCAAACCATCAGATTCTATAAAAGTCTGTGGATTTTTATTTTTTATTACAGCTTTTTTCTGTTGGAGCTTCTGTGATGAAGGAAGATAAATCTTGAGTTGATTCACTGATGTTTACATGCAGTTATAAAAAGGAGCATAATCCTTAAAAAAAGAAGCAGTTAAAATAAAGTCTCATAGTGAGCTTTTTTAATTTAGTTTAAACCAACTTTTATGTAGTTTTGGCTTTAAGATCAAATGTAGGGGTGAGTATTGGCATGGCTGTGGTCATACCATATGCGGCATGACAAAATATCGCTATATCACTATATATTGGGATATTCTTCCCAGTTCTCAGAATAATATGTAGAGTATAGAGACTCTAAAACAGGCCTTTAGCTGACAGAGTGATGCACTTAGAGCAGGAATTATGTGGAAAAAGTATAAACATTTGAATTCTCTTTTTTCAATCTGCTCTATCCAGAACCTGTCGGGTAGAAAAGTTTTAGTTTATGTTTTGTAAAAAGTCTCCTTTAATAAACCTTTTTCTATCTGATTATTAATCGATTAAAAGAATTAACACATGAATCAATTTGCTAAATTATTATTAGTTGCAGCTGTGATCTATTTCCTTAGCTTTTTCTTTTCTACCTAAAAGTGTGAATCGGACCGCCGTCCTCCATCATTATCAGTTTCATGTTCTGCAAACTACATGAGAATAAATAGATTATATCACCACTGTTGGAAAGGGAAGATCTACTGATTGAACAATCTTAATTTAATAAATGATGTTCAGTGGAACATCAATCAGCCTCCAACACATTCAACTTTTAATTATGTTTAGATCTGCTATAAAAGTAGAAATCAAACGCGTCTTACTGTGGACAGGAAATGTTTTAGCATAACGCTGTGCTTGTGTTTCCCTTCTTTGTTGTTTTTTTGTTGTTGTTTCTCAGCTGCTAGCTGGATGCATCAGTCAGGGCTGCAGACCCCTGAAGAATTCAATTAACCCTCGTTACGTCGGGTTTGGTGAATTTTTGGAGGAAAAGAATGAATCTCCATCTCATTTAGTTTGGCAGAAGATGCTGCAAATCAACTGATTGCAAAACAGCATCTCTTCCCATTCTTAATAATTCTAAACAGTGGAAGCCTTTAGTCCACCTGCAGACACCAACTTTCAGTCTGTGGAAAAGTTCAACTTAAATATTGTTATAAGTCGGCAAAGATGAGCAGACAATCAATTCAATGAATGTATCCAACTCAAAATGCACTAGTTTTTCCTTAAGCTATATTTTACTTTATCTTTAGTCCGTGAACAGCTGAGTTTGGAGTCCAAGGATTAACCGTTTCATTCAGTTCACTTTGTTTCTATAGCATCAGTTCCCAACACGTATCCCCTAAAGGCCCATTATTCACCCAATCTAATCATAAATTCAGATTGAAAGGAAAACCAGCTGGTTAACCAATCCCTCACACCGAGCATGCATCCAGCGATAGTGGAGAGGAAAAACTTCCTTTAACAGGACCCAGGCTGAGTGGTTCCTGTTAAAACTGAGGCTAACTTCCTATGATTGGGATAAAAGAATGCGTGGGGCGTTAAAGCCTGGGGCATTCAGTGGAAACGGGGCTATTGCACATAATAGAATATGTTCCTGATAAACAATATACTCAAGTCTTGATTTAAATCCTCAAATCCAACAAAACATTCTATCTTAAAATTATTAACTGTATATTAGAGCTTTTCAATCCATACAAAAAACACTAGAAGAATAAATCCAGCTTGCATCACTTGGACAATATCACCCAAAACAAGAGATTATATACGGTAGATGAACGATCCAAGACCATGAAGTATTTCACAGGAAGGATCAATAAACTAATTTAATGTAACTCTGTTAAGTAGATTTAAGAATTTGTGTTTATTTATGACACAATTGGTAAAATGAAAAACATGCCATCTGAAAACCACCTGAGGAAACCCTACGAAGTTCACTTTAAAGAAAACTAATGGAGGGAAAACAGAAAGCTTCACTTTTTGCTGCTTTCAGGAGGATCCTGTTCATTTCTGATGCTACAATTTTAACTCTAACATTTATATAAATCAAAGAAATCACGATCAGAACAAGCTGCTGAATCATAAATCCTGAGAATATTTTATTAATTTCTGTTGCATCGTTTATGAGATTCCCTATCCAGGCCAACCGGACTAAATTACCATAATTCAGTCTAGTCTTTGGTCAGAGATGGGTGGACCAATCACAGAGAGGGAGGCGGGACTTTGCAGGGTCCCTACCTGATCCGTCCAGAAGCTCGGTCCGTCCTGTGTAAGCGCGATCAGAATAATAAGAACCCAGAACGATGTAATAACGGTACTGAGAATATTTATTTATATACTTAAAACATTAAAGAACGCTGAACTACATCATTTAGAAATTATTGAAGACTTTCCTGGAAGAAATGGATCCGTTTTCCATTCTCTCCATTGAACTGCATCAGAGCAGTCACAGTAACGCTCCAAAGGCTGTTTAAGTGTTTTTTTATGTGTCCAGTTTTTTTGTTTTTAGAAAATTTAATATTTACGCAAATAAAAAAAAAAAAAAAAGACAAAAAAGAAAAAAGTAAGGAAAAACAAAATAATGCCTACCAGGAAGTTATTCTGTTCACGCAGACGCAGGATGGATCAGGTTTCCAGGACAGATCGGGTAGAGACATGAAGTACAATTACCCATAGTGCACCTGAGCTTTTCTGCTAGCATAACAACAAGCTGCGACTCGACTCGAGGAATGTTGCAGTGAAAATTAAAGTCGTAATAGAGAGCAGCACTTTCAGGAAAAACATCAGAAGTTTCCTTTACAGCTTATCTTTTTTCACAGAATTAGAGAAACAGAGCGCGTTGCTACACCTGCGCTTATCTGATTGGTCCTGACCTGATGAGGCGGAACCATCGAGTCCCACCATTAAAATCCAGCTCCTAACCAGACGGAAACGCCGTATAGAGGCAGGTTAGAGATTCTCATGTTCTGCAATAGGAAACCTGCACAAACACGTCCAATTAAGACTGCTGGCGATGAAGATGATCATCAAGCATTTTGTAGAATTTTCAGAAAATTCTTGTATTTTTCTTAACCATTACAATGATTTTGAAATGGAAAGATATTATTCACATAGAAAAGAGAATTATTCCTGAAAAAATAAATACAATCAAGGAACTTCTTAATAAAAGAAAGAAATGATCAATCAGACAAAAGCTGTCTATCGTCTGAACAGACGACTCATTTAGGGAAAACTTAAACTTTCTGCTCTTCACTGAGAAAATAAAAACAAACCAAATGTGAATGGGGAAGCAGAATCTCTGCAGCGCAGAGAGTAGCGGAGCTGCCAGGTCTGTCTTACCGTAGGTAGTCTCTCCGGCACAGGATGAGGTTGGCTTTGGTGTACAGCGTGGAGCCCACCTCACCCAGCCTGCAGTCACAGCACGCACATTTCAGGCAGTCTTCATGCCAGTATTTATCAAGAGCCTTCAGCAGGTAGCGGTCCTTGATCTTCCGGCTGCAGCCGGCACAGCCTTTTGGCTTCGTGTCCGGCTGGACGGTGAGCATTTGTATACCTGGAAGGAAAGACGGAGCCGTTAAACACTGAAGCAGTGGCGCGCTCCCAAACCCTATATATGGTTATTTACCTACTACACACACAGGGACACCAAAAACTGAAGCTAAATTAGACAATAAAGCTGAAGGGACGGTCAGAGGTTTGAGGTTTTATTTATCAAAGTTACAACAATATTTGAAACAACGTTCTTAAACAAAAAAAAAACAAAGAATTTGCTTATGAAAGCTAATAATCTACGGCTAAAATATATTTCTTCTAACAATGTTAGATTTATGCTTCCTTGCATCTGAACAAAAGTAAATAAATGGACATTTCATCCAGGGTTGGGCAATTAATTCATTTTGCAATATAATCACGATTTAACAAAGAAGCAGTTTTGAAATTGCAGAAGCTTCCAATTTTAATCGCTCTATGCCGGACACTACATGTCTCCCTCCAGCCCTATAGGTGGCAGTAATTTAGTGCTACTACCTTGTATTTTTTAATCTTTTTATTTTTTATTTCTTATTGTTATTTTATTTTGTTTTTCATTGTGTGCAATACATGTACACTTGCACCTTAATCCTTATTTATCTTGATATACTGTATATATATATATATATATAGTTTATTCTTCTTAATGCACCTGCAACAAAGGACTCTGTGCAAGTCTGAGGAGAAACATCTACTAGCTTAGGGTTCATGCAAGGGAAAAATAAAAAAGCAATTGGTTGAAAAATAATTGCAATTACAATTTCTTTACTAAATAATTCAGTCTGAATTTCAACTAATGTCTTTTGAGAAAAAATATAATTTGTTTTTAAAGAAAATGGAGATGCATTAAATGTTCCGTGGAAACAGTGGAGTTATTCTGCTCTCTCTGCGTGGAACAGGAGACTATAGGGCAACCTTCACGCTGCTCGCCCTGATGCTCAATCCTGATTTTCAGATAAATGCGATCTGGCCGTTCAGACGCAGGTTTGCATTAGAAGAGATCAGATTCTCATCGGATTCAGCACCACAGAGCCAAGTGGCCTGGATTGGAAAATATCAGATCTGTGTTGATCAGACCGTCATGAAAAGATCAGATCCAGGTCACAGATGGGCACAAAAATCAATAAAAATAATTGGATTGGGTTTAAAAACAAACACTGCATGTCCGTATGATGAGGCTCTTATTAAAGAATGATCGGCACATTTTTATAACTGGGAATTAAATATTAATAGGGAGAGGATTCTGCCGGGATGCTGCAGTGTGAACGCAGCCTAAAAGTCTGTTTAATGGATCCCATTTCTTTGTGTTTCTCTAAGATGTTGATGCTGCCGTTCCCTGCTTCTGTCCTTCCTACTTTCCTGAATGTTTTGAACAGGCTGCTGTGTTTAGGAGCCGCATCAGAATAGAAACGGAGGAGAGCGTCTTCCTCATCTGGACTGAAACAGCAGCGCATGGAGCGGGTTGGACCGTCCAACATAAGATCATCCCAAAGCAACTGTCTGCAGGACCGTTTAGACCAGCAGGCAAACACACAAAGCTACGGTTCTGGCCTTTTGAATGGTGTGTGTGTGTAAAGGGGCGGGGTCCCAGGCAGTGCTGTGCATTGTTTGGCCTGGGCTCACTGGGGAGAGCCTTTGTTGGCCCTGTGGGTGAGAGGAGGCGTCTCACAATAAGGCTTTAAATTAGTATTCTCCTTTCATTCCCTGAGGAGCACCACAGCCTCACTTCCCTTTGTGCCCCATTCACCACACCCCCACCTACACCCCCACCACACACACCACTTTCTTCTTTCAAATAAAGCAGGTTAGTGTGGCTAACTTTTAATTAAACCAACACTGGACTGTTAAAGTTTTAGTGAATGTAATTAAGACCTTTTACTTTAATTTGTTTTGGGGTTTTTAAATGATGACTCTGCAGCACGTGGTTGATTTAAATTTCCCACCAGGGGCCCCGTGGCCCCTGGTTATGATGGATGTGAATGCAGTTATCACTACAAGACACATCTGACTCCTAACATCACACCCACTGCATCTGATCAGGCAGGAAAACATGACAAAATATCACAGTTAGCAGCAAAAAGAATAAAAAATGGAAAAAACATGAAGTTTTTTTTTTCCTGCCAATTAAAACGTGTTTAATGCAGGAAAAAAAAAAATGTGCAAAATGAAAGATTTGAGCTCATTTGTTCCTGTGCTTATTTGTTAATTGGCTGGATTTTGGCCTGCCTGATCAGTCCACCTCATTAGCACTACAAAGTCCTGCAAGTCATTAGCAAAGCAAAGCACCCCCCCTCCTGCAGGCTGAGAGTTGGAGGCGATGAAAGGATTTTCCTCTTTGACTGAAGGGAAGTTTGCAATAAAATCCTGACTCTCAGTAAAGTGATGGAGCAGCTGCAGCTGCAGCTGGATGCGCAGCTGCAGCTGCATGCAAACATGTTGACATTTCCCCATCAGTGTGCAGGCAGCCCGCAGCCACTTCCATCCTAAATCCACATTTTAAAAAGCAAACAGGCTGCGGAGCTGCCAGGAAACACCGTGGAAATGGAGGCTCCGTGGCCGTGGGGCGGAAGGATGGCAGAGAAGCAGGTCGCGGCACCTTCCACGGAGAAAAACAGGGAATTCCTCAGAAAATCAAACAGCTTCTTACCGAAACTTTGCTCCCTTTTCTGCATTTGCTGAGCCGCCGAAGCACCATCCGACCTAAAGCCGCAGAGTCCGGTCCGCAGAGCGGGCTTTGTTAGCGCGGAGATGGGGAGCGGAGCTGCCACGGGTCCGCTGCTGATCACCGCTGGCCACGGCGCGTGGGAGCAGGTCTGCTGCCGCGAGGAGCTGGCCTCAAATGACAGGATGACAAAGAAACGCCCCCCCCCCACCGCGATGCGCAGAGCCTCTGATCCTGCCGCGCGCCGCGAGGACCAGCCTCCCATCAGCTGCTCTTCATTCAATGTTGGATCAGTTAGAAACGTTCATGACGCAAACTGTCCTAACAAAGCGCTAAAGGTTCAACTCTGCGAAAAATAAACGATCATTGCTGGAAATAATGAGATTTCCTTTCAATTCAGTTCATTTCTATAGCGCCAATTCACAATACATGCGTCATCCCGGAGCTCAGACGGACGCAATTCAACCACAACTTAAATCAGTAACAAAATTAAAAAAAAATAATGCCTCCAGTTTCTGCTTTTCTGACTTCTTTATTCTTCCACATTTACCAGAATCTGCAAAAAAATATATATATAATAAAATAAAATCTGCTTATCACTCCTTTTATCTTCAGAATAACTATAGATCTATTCACTCAGATTAGTTTCGCAATCACTGGTTCACTGTCTTGTTTTAGAAGAGCTTCTAAAAGGCTAAAGAAAAAAGTCCGGAATCATTATTATTATAATTTATACCTTGATGACTTGGATAATAGCGCGTTGTGACAAACACCAGATACAGCACTGGGACTTGATCAACAGCCGATACGTCACTAACCAGTAGGTGGCAGTAGTGTTCTTTGACAAACATGGATGCCTCCAGTAAAGCACATTCACATGAAAATTACTCTGAATTAAAAAACACTGATCATTTATTGAACAGGATGGAATAAGTTCACTTTCAGAAGTTTGAATTCTGAATATGAGCGACTTTTCCTTTAATTCCTGAATAAATAAACTGTATCTCTTGTCTATTATCTAAACTCAATCCTTTTCAGCATAGATCTATTGCTACATGATCACACTTCAAATAAATGACGATAACCCAACTTGTCACGATTGCTCCTTTTTCATTATTCAGTTAGAAGATTTGCCTCATTTTTCATCCATTTCAGCCCAATTTTGACCATAAAGCTGCGGCTGAGGCTCTCAGTCACTTCCTGACGTGTGTTTGCACACCCATGGTGCTCTAATTCCCAATAAATGCAGGTTGTTCTTTAACGCTCCAGCCCAGAGAAGGAGGAGGAGGAGGAGACGGCAGGAGGAGGAGGAGACAAGTCAATAGCTGGCATGCAGCTTGAGCCTAAACTGCGGCGGTAATAAGATGGGCCATAAAACGCTCTGCGTGCTGTGATGAGTGATGAGATGCATTAAAGCTGACAGGGTATTACCTGCCAGTAATTAGGTTTTGTCATGGATTGAATTATTTTAAGACTGCCTATCTCTGTAATCATGCAATTTGCTGAAGTGTGTGTGCATGGGGGAGAGAGAGCGCTCCCACACCTCTCCCATTTCCCCTCTACCTTCAATTAGCCAAGTCATCCTCTCTGTGAATGGAAGCTGGAGGCAGCAGCATCCTAGAGGGAAAGGGGAGGCCTGTGAAGGCGCCTCTCTGTTCTAACCTTGCTTTAGCTTTGAGAGGAAGCCAGTCTAGAAGAGGCCGTGTTTGGTTGCATGTTAACAGACACATGCATGTCAGAGTAATCCAGGAGGTGTCCTGGCTCCTACCTTGAACTGGGATGCAGCCTGGGATGTTAAAGGATGCAGATGTTCCTAACCTGTAAACAAACTGTCCACGAGGAAACTCTCTCAAGCTGAGCTCATTCCTGATCTTCTAGAGAAACCTTAGCAAGCGAGTTATTGCTGGGAAATCATCCAAGCTGCCTGGAAGTCGCTCCTATCCATACCAGCGCCCCCCTCTCCCTCTATTTACGCCGTATCTCTGTCTCTTTCCTTCTCTGACAGGAAAAGTGGTCCAACGTTGAGCCTCCCCTTCTATTTAAGCCCCTCTACCAGGTCCCCAGTCGGCAGCACACTTCAGCTCATCCTAGAAGCTGACAAGCACCGTTAGGGAAGGCAGCGCATGTTGCTCTAATGGACCTCATTAAGCACTACTTACAGATGTTCTCTTAACATAATTGATCTGCAGTGAGTTGAGAGGACGGCAACCTATTCCCCAGCCCCCAATTATGGCCCGGTAATTAGATCCCCAACCTCCTGTTCTCCACATTCACCCTTCTAACATTCCGAAATATCAAAGTATCTCTTTTTCTCAAAGCGACCTCCCCCTCCCTCCCCCATTTCACCTCCATGACTCCTCCCTCCCTTCCTCCCACCCACACGATACTATTGACAATCAGATGTGCTAACCTTTGTAGTGCAGCCAGACTTGGCAACGGGCTACACTCGCTCAAACAGAACTCCCTCCTTCTTCTCTCTCTGCCTTTTTTTACTCCACTGGGACACCGACAGGCAGTGAGTGGCACTGATGGAGAAAGGGAGCCAGAACAAAGGAGGAAAGTAAGTTAGTACTTTCCATACAGGACTGACATGACAATATTTGTCAAGGGAGAACACTTTTTTACAGCCGTATCTTTCATTTTAAATCAGGCCTTTGCTGGAAATGACAAATTTGAGCAGAGAATCAGGCTGGTGTTGGATAGTGGGGTTTGGAGACTATTATACCCCTTTCACACTGGCCAAAAAAACAGTTTAAACCTGGGAACAATGGGCTTTTAGAGGCAGTGGTTCACTGACGCGCGTCCACCCAGGTCAAACGGCTCTGATGGGCATGCTGTGGGAACACAATTGAATGCAACATACGGACGTCAACACACTGAACCAGTGGCTTCTGATCTAACCAGCAGAATCAACTCTGTTTACATTGGATAAACATGGAGCAGCTCTGGTTAGAGGGATTCAGACAGATTATAGAGAGAAACAATAACGCACACTGACTGCGGCACGCAGAGGCCACACAGCTGCCCTTCAGGGGTTAGACCCAGCTTTATTCTCCAATGGGAAGGGAGCCAAATGCAGATTTTTAATGTTCGCTAACCTGCTATTTTCAGTGGGAAGGAGGGTTTAGAGTAAAAGCTCAACCATTACCTTTAAATCCCCTCTGATTAGCTGTAGCACTAAACCTGAAAGGAGGAGTTGGTTCTTTTACCATCAGTTAGACCCAGAGATCTGTGCGAAGCTTGGAGCGGTGAAGTGGATGCAGCTGCAGCTAGTTGACGTTCATTAAGGCAAGCTACAGAGGAAAGCTTTGTTCTTCTCACATAAGTGGTATTAAGTTATTTACCGAGTTCTGCTCTTCTCAGGATGTCCTTTCTTTCTGTAGATGTTGACGTTCTGTTGATTAAATTCTGTTCAATTCAGTTTATTTCTGTAACCCCAATTCACATCATGTCATCTCAGGTCACTTTACAGTTCACTAGATCATTCAGTCAGATTGATTCAAAGTTTTATATCTAAAAAACCAGTTGATTGCATCGACTCATTGACTCTTCAGCAATCCCTCACACTAAGCATGCTTGTAGCGACAGTGGAGAGGAAAAACTCCCTTTTAACAGGAAGAAACCTCCAGCAGAACCAGGCTCAGTGTGAGCGGCCATCTGCTGAGGCCCACTGGGGTTCAAGGAGACAGAAGCAGACATAGAAAAAGAAGCATAGATACAAAAGGCAACTGTAAACCAGCTCCACAGGCGGCCCCGTCCAGGAAACACACAGCCAGGCAGACGAGCTCCGAGCCAGCTCCCATGTCAGAGGATGAAGAGAGCACATCCAGTTAGTCACAGTCAGAGAAACAGGACTACACTGAAAAACAGGCCAAGCTCCAACATCTAGAAACAAAGGTGTTGATGGCAGCAGCACAGCTGATATTTCTCTCCAGGATGGAGTCACAGCCAAACAGGAACAGACCAGATGAAGCTACTATGAGAAAAAGCAGAGAGAGCAGAACGTTAGAGATTGAACTAACAGATTATGCAGAGTGGGAGAATAGAGATAGAATGAAGCAGAATAATGAAAAAGGGGTCCCTATGTCCTCCAGCAGTCTAAGCCTATAGCAGCATAACTATAGAGATAGCTCAGGATAACCTGAGCCACTCTAACTAGAAGCTTTATCAAAAAGGAAAGTTTTAAGCCTAGCCTTAAAAGTAGACAGGGTGTCTGCCTCACGGACTAAAACTGGTAGTTGGTTCCACAGGAGAGGAGCCTGATAACTAAAAGATCTGCCTCCCATTCTACTTTTAGAAATTCTAGGAACCACTAGTTCCTAGGTTGCATTGTTTTTTTCAGTGAAACCTTATTAGAAAGGATTACAAAATTTCGAGCCGGAAAATGGTAGAAGTACAAAAAACAACTTGCTGTGTTTACTATCCAACACCTGACATTAACTGAAAGGACACTGAAGTGTTTAAATTCGATCACTCATGCTTCTGAGGCCATTCGCTGTGTGACTCGACCAGTAGTAAGGAGAAAAGACGGAGTTAAGGAGACAGTTGTGGAGATTTTCTAGAGCTGAAGACTTTTGAGTCGTGCTAGCTAGTGGTCCCCTGGACGAACATCTAAAGCTGATCTAAGTGTTCCTAATATCACCACCTATATGCTGGCCTCTATAGACCAGCCAACACACTAATCAGGCAGAGGAGAGTTACTGTGTTGGTGGTTACTAGGTCATCAACTATGCCCCTAACTCTGAAACATTCATCCCTGAACCTGAGTCACTCAGATGTCTCCACTCTGACATCCTTCAGTGGCAGAATGGCCAGGCCCCCAAACCTCCACCTCTCTGCAGAGTAACCTAAATATGTAAACATTGATAATACATGATTCACCGTTCAGTATGTGATCCAGGTCCGCCTCCTGACAGCACATGCACTTCATCACCAAATGTTTCCCTTTCTCTCCTTATCACAGTTCGAGTCACTTGGCAAATGAGCTTTAAAGCCTAAGCAATGGGATTTGGATACTGGAGCGGCCTTTCAGCTTCATCTTCCATCGTCCCAAATTTCCTAAATATTTTACGGTTGTGAGGTATAGCAGGTATTACCGGTATATTCAACTGGCGGCGGCAGAACCAACCGACTCTTGTCAGCGCTTAGAGCACTGCGAGAGAGCGGCATCCACGGCAAAATATTCTAAACAATTCTGTTTATATTTTACATTTAATGAAACTATTTAGAATGGAAATTAAACAGTCAGCTAAATCAATGTAATTTATGAGATTATGTCTTACTGATGATGTTGTAAATTAATCTAATTTAGTTGACCATTTCATTTCCACTTTAATCCCTAGCATCAATTCTACAAAGGTTACTGTTATTCCAAGGACAAACTTCCCAAACACGCTGAAGGCGTGGAGTTCCCTGACCTCTACATCAGAAACTAAAGAGCACCTTCACAGAAGCACGGCTCAACAAAAGTGAGTCAGCCTAACATCAGGACTTACACTTTGATGAGTCCATATGTGACTTTAGATGTGCAGAATGGTACGTCCAGTACAGCTCACAGGTGTGGAGCCTCTCCTTCGTCCTTTAAATCAGGACTTTAGATGAAAAGCAAAATGATTTTAACTACTTGAAATGATGTCCAGTTATTTATTTACTTTATGAATTTATTTGGGTTTGCCTTTCCTGGATGAATAAGAGATTACCCACTGGGCAAAAAATTGGTTGAATAGACATTTCAAAGAGGACATGATTGACGTCCAAACGTCTACAATTGATTGAATATTAGAGC
>NW_015151505.1:78515-91980 GCF_000732505.1 Cyprinodon variegatus
AATCCGGATATATGCTGCAGATATAAACACCTCACTATATATTTCATGTCAACATCTTCCCCTTCACTTCATTTTACAACTGGTTACATACAAACATATGTAGAATAGTTAAATTAGTAACCTTTTCATTTTTAACCTCATTGAGCACAGATTATATCAATAAAGGTTTAGTTCCAACTAACTTGGTGTTATTTAACATTAATAAGGAGAAAACATAAGGATGTTTTTTTCAATATTCTCAGTCTCCAGCAATGCAAAAATAGAGCCTCTGCTAATTAATGATAAAAGATCCATATAAGTCCCAGGTTGATTGACGATCACTGAGATGTATGACACCTCTCAACTTGTCATGGAGGAGTTATTTGTACTCCGCTGCGATCCATACTGTGAGGAAAGACCAGATGTCCCATCTTAATTATGCCAGCAGTAATGTTTTAATGACTTCTGGCTCATTACAGCTGACAGAGGAGCGTTTAGATCTTCCGCTCCTCACTCCTGTGGACCTGTGCAGCTCTTTCAGTTCGAGTTTTGACACATTTCTATCCTCCATAGACAGACAAAGTTAGACAAAGCACTACTTGTGCAGACATGCTCATTTAAAAGTAACAGAGTCAGAGAGATGCCGTTATAGAATGAAAACGACCCCCAGTTTTGTTCCCTGCGTTTACTGGGATGTGGGCACGCGCTGTAATATAGATTTTATTCACGGCATGCAAAGTGAAAAAAGTAGGTCATCATAGTTGAGACTTTATGCAGTGTGTGTGCTTCTTAGTACAAAGGATGGGGGGTTGTTCTCCAAGGAATTTGAGGAGCTCTCTCTAAGGTTTTGAGTCAGAAAACACCTTCTTATCTCTTTCTTGCCTTCCCCTTTGGGTCGACATCTTTTGTTATTGGCTGTTTTCCTCTTCACTGCCATTGTTCTTTGTGTTTTATAACACAGAGGTTTTATAAAATTGGTCTTAAACATTTCTGCTTGACAGGAAAGCAGCAGTAGGGAGTTTTAGATCAAACATGACTGTTAGCTAGCAGTTCTCACACCCTGCCCTGAAACAGGCTGGAGTAATAACAGTCAGGAACAGTCCTGCATCAGGAACGGACATGCATGCTTTCAGAACATGAACCACTTCAAGGTAAAACACTGAAGAAGTTTCTGAACAAATGTTGTTGCTAGTCATAATGAGCGTATAAAATGTTATTAATATTTTACAACAAGCCCTATTTTTCATCTTTGAAAGGCACTGTGGGGCTGCTTTTCAAAGGGTTTCAGTCCAAACCCAATGGGAGATTCAATTGACTTTAATCTTGCATTCGTTTGAAAATTTGAGCCCATTAGTTAACTTTGCCGTTTTCATTGCATTTCAATGAAGGCGCTTTCCTGTGGTGTTAAAACACTAATAGCTGCTTCACATGGCAAATAACGGAGATGGAGTATAAGCATGAGAGAGAATAGGAAAGAAGCAGAAACATGAGGAAATGACTAAAACTGCCACGTCTTGTTACAAATCATTACTTCTGATTTAGAAGTGAACATATCAGCAGAAATAGAAAGCTCTGATGTATTGTTGTATGAAATAATCTTAGAATCTTCAACCATAACTGAAAACTTAGTGATAGATAAAGTAAAGTTTCATCTAAATAATGTTATTATTGGTTTAAACAAATAATTAGAACATTTAAAAATCACTACCATAAAGAGTCAAAGTAGTTTGACCTTGGCAATGATCTGTTTTTAGGGTAATTCATACATATATAATTTCAACAGTCAATTAACCAAAGACTTTATTCATATAACCGTAACATAATTGGTATTTTAAACCTTAAACCAGTCATAGTATAACACTTAATACTCAAAATATGAATTGAAATAGATAGAAATACTATTACTTTAGTACTCATTGGAATCTTGGACTGCTTTAAAATGACATAGACAAACTTTATTGCCATTTTCTACACACAGAGTGTATGCAAATTCTGCTTAGTACAGCTCTCAAGACTTTTCTATTTCTTAATGTGCAGCAGTGATATAATGTAAACCTGGTGATCAAATGTAAACATAAGACTGAGATATGATGCAGTCCACAAACATGACTGTTAGGTTAATTGGCTTCTCTATATTCTCCTTATGTGTGAGTGTGTGAATGGTTGTTTGTCCTGTTTGTCTCTGTGTTGCCCTGCAATGGACTGGAGACCTGTCCAGGGTGAACCCTGCCTCTCGCCTGTAGACAGCTGGAGACGGGCACCAGCAGCCCTCGCCACCCCAACACAGATAAAAGTGTAGGAAAATGGATGGATGTTCAACTTGAATGCAAAGGTGTCTGTTTTTGAGCTCAAATACATCTCATTATCTACACTATTCAAAACAATTAAGGAACACAAAAACAACGCAAAGCTTAAATTAAATGAAACTTCTGTGAAATCAAACTGTCCACTCAGAAGGTAACACTGACTGACTATCGGTTTCACACGCTGTTTTTCAAACGGGATAGAAAACAGGTGGAAAGTCATTGACAGTCAGCCATGAAGGAGTGGTTTTACAGGTGGGAGCTTCTCAGTGCTTTCTGGCTGATGTTTTGGTCACCTTTGAATGTTGGTGGTGATTTCACCATCCTGGTAGCATGGCTGCCATTAGATACCGAGATGGGATCCTGAGACCCCTGGTGAGACCATCTGCTGCTGCGGTTGGCCCTGGGTTCCTCCCCATGAGGCTGGATTGGATCAGCAGGTCCTGTCGGATGAAGGCACTAAAGCTACGGACCTCCACCCCCCCACAATGCAACCTACAATGCAGCAATAGAGTTGATTCCTATCATTTCAACCCTCCACCCCCATGCAGGAGACAAAACATCTCGCCTGGGCAGCCAGGCCAACAATTACCCCTTAAAACCCCTCTTTTAGAGGCATAGACCAGTATCGAGTTAGTGCCATATTTACAAGGAGAAAATATGGCACAGAAAGGCATTTCGGATTTGTCCGCTTATGAGAGACTTTATCTCCACGACCTAAACATTTGGACACCTGTAACCAGGGAGGGCGTAAGAGCCTGGTGCCGCCGTGCACTTTGATGTCTATTCATGCAGTTTAAACTAACCTTAGTATTTTAGAGTGTTATTTTGATCTTGTGTTCTTTGTATAATGGAGAACTGTTCAATAAATTTTAAATATTATAATAATATCATTATTTCCTGGTTTGTGTAAAAAGATTTTGGAGCTAATAGAGTCACGTGTGACATAAACAGAGCGCCACAGACAGA
This sequence comes from Cyprinodon variegatus, assembly GCF_000732505.1. Taxonomy (NCBI): domain Eukaryota; kingdom Metazoa; phylum Chordata; class Actinopteri; order Cyprinodontiformes; family Cyprinodontidae; genus Cyprinodon; species Cyprinodon variegatus. The sequence continues at coordinate 81,767 of NW_015151505.1, forward strand.
AACACAGAGAACCAAAAACATCCCTTAGTAGAACCAGGTGGTTCAAACTGTTCTAATATACAGCCATCCAAATCCTACTCTGTCTCTCTGCCACAAGTAAGAAGAGTCACTGAAGCAGGACTGATAACTGCTAATGACGGCCATTTAATTGACAGGGTTTGGTTGAGGTTTTGAGGACCCAAATGCAGAGGAGGGAAGGCAGAAGTGAGTTCTTGTAGTTTTAAAGCAGTGTTCTGACAGGCAACAGAGGCAGAAATCCAAAAGATCCAACATAAAGTACATAAAAAAAACAGAACCTTGGAGACATCAGGGAAAAACAAGCATGAAGAACCAGGGAAAGACGAGGAACCAGCATTGAGGAACTGTACAGAGAGAGTTTATTTATGGGAGACTGAACAAAGACTGGACTAATCAGCGGATTGGGAGCAGGTGTGAACAGAGGCTTCTAGAAGGAGCTTGGGAAAAGAAGACCGACACCAGAAGCAACAGAGGGCAAGCAAAGAAAAGCCTAAGAACTCAAATATATCCAGTAAACACCAATAAAGCTGGAAAACAAATAAAAACATGGATCAACATGAAGACTCAGAAAACTGAACAGAACCAAGACCGTGACATTAACGATAACATCCAAAGCGGCAGGTTTTTACCGTTCTCCAACAATCATGTAAGACCAGACTGAAAACTAGAAACATTTACCTCCTCAATACCAACGCTTAATTCAATGCATCTTAAAAACATTAATAAAAATAACACTTTCACTGCTGTGGATTGAGCCTGTGTTTAATTTATGTCTTTTTTTATACTGTCACTAAATGGACCGTGGCCTATAAAGCGGATTGTTAATACTGTTACCATGCTGTGATACAGGTCAGGGATGCAGAAACAGTTTTTAGATGAGGATCTGTGACCTGCTACGGTGTGAGGATAGTTTAAGGTCAGAAAGTGAAATTAAATGTCGCCTTTTTAAACACTATGAAGAAGGATGGATTTATGATTCCATTTGCAATTTAATCAGCTGCTATAGAAAGGTTTGCATATTCTGAACTTTCTATTTGCTGCTGTGTTGTGCTGGTTTGAACGTTAATGCAGAAGCAGGTGTTCATGGCGTTAGTGGGAGCTACAGAACGCCTACCTCTGTGTTAGTGTCAGTGTTTGAAGATTTGGTCCAAGAAGTTGATGGAAAGGAAAATGAAGGAAAGGGAAAAGGGCAGAGTTGTGGTGTGGAGGTCTGTATCAAACCTGGGCCATCTCCCAATGATCCCCGCTGCATCCAATTTCTGCTCCAACGCTTCGTGTTAAACCCCATCAAACAGACACACAGCGGTACAAAGGAAAGCCTCATCTCCTCAGGAAACTAATCCGTCGGTGCACGCTGTAGCCTGTCATTTTTTTTCTCCATTTTTTTGAAAAAAGTCATCACTCATTTCAGTGAAGATTAAAAGTATGGCTAAATTGGGAAAATCCGCTTATGAATTGCAAATTTAAAGAGTGAAATGGAAGGGCAGGTAGGAGAGAAGCCGAGCAAAGCTTGAAGGGAACAAACAGGTATGGGAGGTGAGATAAATTGCAATATACATGTTTTTTATTTGGATTCCTCCTAACCATAGCTGAAATGGGTTTGCAAAGGCAGAGGTGGTGGGGGGGTGCAGAGAGTCTCATTTTCCACAGAAAGCAGCAGTACGGCATTAAAGGGTTCACCCCTTGATCTACTGATGGTGGATTTCAGCTGCAGAGAGACGACGGATAAACTATTTCCTGAGACATGTTTGCCTGTTGTTTATAGAAATTTTTTTATTTAGAGTGTAGGATTCATGGTTGGAGCTACGGTCTGATGGAAAGGTTAGATCAGGGTGTCTGGGGTGGAGGTTGGAGCTAGACCTGTGCTGCACTTGAGTTCTTCTACCTTGGATGGTACCTGATCCTGGTCGTTTTTCGGGGTTTCAGTCATCCTGCACCTTTCTGAGGGAACAAACTGTATCACCTGGATGAGTGGAATCTGAGGCATGTGGCCCTTTCTGTACTAGTTTAACATAAAACTAAGTCCAGATATAGTAGATGGCGATCCACTGTGGTCTCAGCCTCAACCACTTATGTACTTGGTGTTGTCTTCAACATGGAGGACTAAGGATTTAATTTCAACACCTGTCAAAACCAAAGTGTGGGAATTTGCTAATGTCCATCCATCCATTTCTTCCGCTTTATCCGGGGCCCGGAGGCAGCAGTCTAAGCCTGTCCTGGGCCTTCCAGGGGGCCTCCATCCAGTAGGACATCCCTGGAACACCTCCAAAAGGAAGGGGACCAGGAAACAGATGACCAAGCCACCTCAGCTGATTCCATTTGACATGGAGGAGCAGCGACTCTACTCTAAGCTCCTCCTGCGTAACTGAGCTCCTCCCCCGATCTGGAAAGGTGCATCCAGCAACCCTGCGAAGCAAACTCATTTTGGCCATTTCAGTTATTACCCAGATCTCATGACCACAGGTGAGGGTGGGAACACAGAGCGATCGGTAAATCAAGAGCTTTGCCCACCAACAAAAAAACGCTGGCACTCAGCTCCCTCTTCACCACGACAGTCTGACTAAATGTATCTTTTAATATACTTTATTCTATTTCTGATCTAATGATTTAAACCCAAGCAATAAAGCAACTCAGTGTATTACTGCAGTCACTTATCGGCCCGGCACCACTCTTCCCCTCGCACAGCTATTCCCAATCCCTTGTTCCCACTGGGTACCGTTGAATCAATTCCATGTCTGTATGAAGCAGCGGCGCCTGGTTGAGTTTTCTATAGGGGGTGGAGGTGGGCTCTAACTTCACAACAGATGTATACCAAGAACAAGAACATGTATACTAAGTATATTTACATGAATACCAGCAACAAAAAACAGCCTCCCCCATCGTCCTGTAACTGGTCGAACAAGGTGTCAATCAAGCCAGGACTTCCTGTTTGAACCGCTGAAAGCATCGAATGTGTTCTTTTTAGCATCTTGTATTTGGGATTCTGAGTAAAAGTAGCAAAACGTGGTGGTGTTTTCCCTGGAGATGACAGTTACCCTGCCGTATTCGTGCCTTTGTGGATTTATACGATGTTTGGAGCCATAATTTAACCGGATTATCTCTTTTCTGGCTGTTTTGAGCATAAAGAGACCAAACATGGAGGGAAATAAATATATAATGTAATGTTCTTACTCATGTTCAGAGCAATTATTTCATGAAAAAATTTGATGTTTTGTTAAAAGCTGCAGTATTAGTATATTTGTTAAAAAAAAAAAAAGAAAACCAATTTAATCAGAAAATGGAAGAATGAGAATTCAACCAGATGCAACAGTTGACATTTAAACAGTTTATTGATAATGAAACTGCTGCAGGTTGGGAGGGATTCACCAGGTTCAGCACCTAGAACTTCAGGAAGGACGTCGGACGGTTGATTGACCGGGAAAAGTTTCCAATGTTGAATTCTGGTTCACTAACCTTCTCTGAGTTTGAGGAAAACCTTTGAGAGTTTCCGAAGAAGCCGGGTTGCGTGTGATGTCACAGGTGAACCTCTGAGGATTTTTCAATTCATCCAGGTTGGTTTGGAGGAATCCTTCTTTGACAGTCATCCGTTGGTCCAGGGGAACGCCCTGGGTCAGAACCCTGAGAGCAGAGACTGGCAGAACGATCAAGGGGACAAATCAGAGTAAGGAACCTGAGAGTCGGTCTAGAGTCAGAGCCAGGTGATCCGAGATCCAGAGACAATCCAGGGGAGAATCAGGATGCCAGCGGCTGCAGGAGGAAGGGTGGGGCACCGCCCAATCACTGACACTCTGGAGGGAGAAACACAGGTTAGTGACCACGATCATCTGACAGGAGATGATTATCCGAGTGGGTAGCTTACCTGGTTTAAAAGTTCAGTCCATTCTCTCTGAGGACGGACCAGCCGATGGACCGCCAAATGAGCAGCGGCTCAGAGCCAGTGTACCCAATGCAGCAACCCCAGTGAACAGTCAGGAGACTGATCCAGGTCAGAAAAACAGTTCAGAACCAGACAGTTCCAAGATCAGGCCCATAGCCCGACCAGGGGTCCGGATCCGAACAGGAACAGACAGATCCAGGGTTCCGAGTTCAGATTTCTATGAGTCCAGCAGTGAGTTCAGACAGACACGCTCAGATGGAGACATGCAGGCTGGGTGGTAGAGAGGAACATAGACAAGATGTGGTTCCAGGATAAATGACATTAAAACTGACCTCCCCGCACGCTGAGCCAAAACCCTGAGGGCTCTACAGAGCAGAGCCGGGACACGACCACCAGACAGGAGACAAACACCAAACCCTCTCAATCCTCTGGCCTCCAAGAATCAGGACATGAACCAGGAACTTATCCTCATGAAGCAAACATAAATACCTGAGACTAAAACACGAATAAACAAAGAATAGACAAGTAATGATCTGGTCCCAATAGCTTGGCTGAACCGTAGGTGGAGCAGGTGAAGATTAATAACAATCAAAGAGCAGGGAGGGAATGGCAGGTGATTGAAGTGAGGAATCAGATCAGCTACCAGGGCTGCAATCATGACATGAAACTGTCATCATAGGTGCATGTCCACTGTGAAACATTATCTAAAAACAAATCCAGAATGTAAGATTTTTAAGCTATTCATGTGTGTGATAGAGCTGCAAATTAGTATTTGAACACCTGAGAAAATCAATGTTAATATTTGTTACAGTAGCCTGTGTTTGCAGTTCCAGAGGTCAGACGTTTCCTGTAGATTTTCACCAGGTTTGCACACACTGCACTCCTCCACACAGAGCTTCCTATCTGTTGCTGCTTCTGCTTCTTCCAGAGCCGCTCCATGGTTATCATGGCTGTGCGCTTCAGGTTATTGTGATGCTGGAAGACCCAGCCTCCACCCATCTTCAATGCTCTAACTGAGGGAAGGAGGTTGTTCCCCAAAATCTAGCAATACATGGCTCCGGTCATCCTCTCCTTAATATATGCAGTCACCCTGTCCCATGTGCAGAAAAATACCCCAAAGCATGATGCTACCACCGCCATGCTTCACAGTAGGGATGGTGTTCCTTGTAGTGTTCTCATCATTCTTCTTCCTCCAAAAACGGTTAGTGGAATTCTGACCAAAAAGTTCTATTTTGGTCTCATCTGACCTCATGACTTTGTCCCATGACTCCTCTGGATCATCCAAATGGTCGCTGGCAATCTGAAGAATGGCCTTGGCATGTGCTGGATTAAGCAGGGGAACCTTCCGTGCCATGCATTAATTCAAACCATGACCTCGCAGTGTATTACCAACAGTTACCATGGAAACAGCGGTCCCTGCTCCTTTCAGGTCATTGACCAGCTCCTCCCTTGTAGTTCTAGGCTGATTGCTCCCCTTACTTAGGATCATTGAGACCCCACCAGGTGAGATATTCCATGGAGCCCCAGTCTGAGGGAGTTTAACAGTCATGTTCTACTTCTTTCATTTTCTAATGAAGCTCCAACAGTGGATCTTTTTTCCTCAACCTGCTTGGTTATTTCCCCGAAACCTTTTCCAGGCTTGTCGAGGTTTACAATTTAGTCTCTAGTGTCTTTGGACAGCTCTGTTAGTAGTCTGATTCTCACTGATTGTATGGGGTGGAAGTGTCTTTATGCAGCTAACCACCACAAACATGTAATTTAGGATAATAAATAGAGCGGAGGTGGACATTTTGAAGGCAGACTAATGGGTCTCTGAGAGTCAGAATTTCAGCTGATAGACAGGTGTGTAAATACTTATTTGAAGCTGTATCTCACACTATGAGTTTAGATTATGTCTCTCACAGTGGACATGAGCCTACTATGACATTTTCAGACCCTACATGATTTCAAAGAAGGAGAACTTGCAAAATGGCAGGGTTATCAAATTCTTATTTTCCTCACTGTACAGACAGACAGACAGACAGACAGACAGACAGACAGACAGATTGGTATTATCTTGTTTCTGTCTTTCTGTCTGTTGATTTTATGCGTTAGTATGTCTTTGTCGATCCTGGTTATATTTCAGGCTGTGTATTATGCTGATAGTCGTGTCAGTTTCTAGACCACATAATGTATTATTTATTTAGCTGTAACTCGCTGCTCTCTCTCTCTCTCTTGCTTTCCTCTTTCTCTAACTGCTGGCTGAGCTGTGGGCCCCTGGAGTGGTCATTAATCTGATATCTGGCTGGCCTGGCTGCAGCCCCTGTGATCCTGACCCAATCTCACATCCTAATCCAAGGAGGAAGAGGACTGCAGGCCAGGATTTGAAGGTCTAGGCTATCTCCCTGTCTATGATTGATAGGATTTAGGTGATTATTCACTTGAAATGATTACAATCTATAACGATGTATTGATTGGACTAGGATGGATTTACCAGGCCTTAGAAAACACCTTTTCTAATATTTAGCTGTGCTATTTATTATGTTTTGCTTTTCTGGAGCTATTTGGGACTTTAAAACATGCTAAAGGTACTTTCTATCTCACACACAGAAACACGCTCTAATGTTCTGAGTGAAATAAAAGCTTCATGTGAAGGATTAATGCTTCTTCTGATCATCATTTTCTTGTTCTGAATCACAACCTGCAGCACTTATGATATACCAAGTAATGAACTAAAAGCGTTGGTATTTCTTGTTAACTGGAAAAAAAACTAATTATGACAGTTTTCCAATCACAAAATGAAAACTGCATATTATGTTTTGCTTCTCACTTGAAGTCTTTACATTTTTTTCCAGATACATTGTGGAGGTTTACATTTATATTTAACACATGATTTAAGTCATTTTAGAGCTCAGGTGAAGTGTGGAATATTAGTACCTTAACTTGTGGACTTGATGAAAAATGTCACNCACAGTGAACATGAGCCTACTATGACATTTTCAGACCCTTTATGATTTCAAAGTAGGAGAACTTGCAAAATGGCAGGGTTATCAAATTCTTATTTTCCTCACTGTACAGACAGACAGACAGACAGACAGACAGACAGACAGACAGATTGGTATTATCTTGTTTCTGTCTTTCTGTCTGTTGATTTTATGCGTTAGTATGTCTTTGTCGATCCTGGTTATATTTCAGGCTGTGTATTATGCTGATAGTCGTGTCAGTTTCTAGACCACATAATGTATTATTTATTTAGCTGTAACTCGCTGCTCTCTCTCTCTCTCTTGCTTTCCTCTTTCTCTAACTGCTGGCTGAGCTGTGGGCCCCTGGAGTGGTCATTAATCTGATATCTGGCTGGCCTGGCTGCAGCCCCTGTGATCCTGACCCAATCTCACATCCTAATCCAAGGAGGAAGAGGACTGCAGGCCAGGATTTGAAGGTCTAGGCTATCTCCCTGTCTATGATTGATAGGATTTAGGTGATTATTCACTTGAAATGATTACAATCTATAACGATGTATTGATTGGACTAGGATGGATTTACCAGGCCTTAGAAAACACCTTTTCTAATATTTAGCTGTGCTATTTATTATGTTTTGCTTTTCTGGAGCTATTTGGGACTTTAAAACATGCTAAAGGTACTTTCTATCTCACACACAGAAACACGCTCTAATGTTCTGAGTGAAATAAAAGCTTCATGTGAAGGATTAATGCTTCTTCTGATCATCATTTTCTTGTTCTGAATCACAACCTGCAGCACTTATGATATACCAAGTAATGAACTAAAAGCGTTGGTATTTCTTGTTAACTGGAAAAAAAACTAATTATGACAGTTTTCCAATCACAAAATGAAAACTGCATATTATGTTTTGCTTCTCACTTGAAGTCTTTACATTTTTTTCCAGATACATTGTGGAGGTTTACATTTATATTTAACACATGATTTAAGTAATTTTAGAGCTCAGATGAAGTGTGGAATATTAGTACCTTAACTTGTGGACTTGATGAAAAATGTCACGGCTCAGGTTTATCCAGGTATAAACAAAGACTATATATAATTTAATTGACACTCATCCAATATAAGGCATCTATTAGAGCTGTCCGTGTCATGATTTGATTAAAGGTCTGACCCAAAATGCAGAAGACCAAACAGAGAGACCAGGGAAAAGTTTAACAGGTTTATTAAGAATGTGGTGATTAATCCAGTGCTGCTCAGAACACTGTCAAACTGAAACTGGAAGGTGAGGGGAAGGCACTGCGGTTAGTTCAGGCTCAGTGGGAAATTAGATTCTTAGGCTTGAATTGGAGGAATAGGTTCCAGACTCACTTCTCCAGAAAAAGGTGTCCTTTATGGAATCCAGTCTGTGTGGAATGTTCCAGTGATTGTCTTGTTTGGTGTTGGGCGGACGGGGTTTACTCAGTCTGCGGTTGTTCATAGGTGAACGGAGAAGCTCACTGCCACTCAGATTTCCTGCGGTACTTGAACGGGCTGTGGTGCAGATAAAGCTTTACTCGGTGTGAAGCTCAAACGACCTCTTTGGGAAAGAGCTCAGCTCAGTTAGAAGCTCAGTTGATCCTTCCAGGGAGAGAAGGTCAGAGAAAATCCAGTTTGAAGGATGACTTCCTGCCGAGAGGCAAAGACAAAAAACCAAGTTAAGACTCAGGTTGACAAAAGCTCAGGTTAGACTCTACTAAACTAAGCAAGGCTAGAGTACCCTGTATTGGCAAACACTCTGGCGCATGGAAGTGGCAGTCAGCAGCTTAAGAACACTCCACAGGTAATGAGGCAATGAGCTGCAGGTGTGCAGAGAGACCCAATGAGGACGGGGCACCACCTGGTGGAGGAGGAAAGGAAACACAAAAACAGACCACACAAACTGGATTCCTGACAGTCCGAGGTTTAATTAGTTCATAATAAACATGTTCCTCTTCTTCCTCCCTTTCTGTTTACTCTCTGATTATCTTGAATAAATTACGCTTCAGCAGCAAAAGATAAAACCTAAGCCAAACACCCCACTGTGGCTAAAGAGAATCTTAATATTAACTTAAATACTGAATTGACATGAGATAAGATGCAAAACTACATTCACAAGGTTTCCTCTGTGATAGGGTTAATGATGATAACGCCTTATGGTCCTAGAAATAAACCAACACTAGTTACTTTTCTGCAGAAGAGGAGAGTAGACCCAGATGAGACTCCCTGCATGTCTGTGGTGTTCTCTGCTGGGACCTCTCTGCCCCCTGCCTTTATGATCCGACTTCAAAGGAGTAACAGGAGGGGTCAGAAGTTTACACATACAGAAAGGGGGGTGCAGGTTTATTGCTGGTGGTGATCAGTCACCTGCAACAGCTGGATAAGGCCAGGTCCTTCATGTAACANGTCCTAGAAATAAACCAACACTAGTTACTTTTCTGCAGAAGAGGAGAGTAGACCCAGATGAGACTCCCTGCATGTCTGTGGTGTTCTCTGCTGGGACCTCTCTGCCCCCTGCCTTTATGATCCGACTTCAAAGGAGTAACAGGAGGGGTCAGAAGTTTACACATACAGAAAGGGGGGTGCAGGTTTATTGCTGGTGGTGATCAGTCACCTGCAACAGCTGGATAAGGCCAGGTCCTTCATGGAACAAACCTCTGCTTTCCCCATTTAGTTAAAACAATACAACATTCCCAGCAGAGCAAATGCCTGTAACTTAGTACAAATAAAATGATTGCATTTACATTTTTCTACCACTCAGCATTATGAGAAAATCTTGCGCCTACCAATCGGCTTTGCTGCTTATCCCTTTGTTCTCTCTCTGTCTTTCTCTATAATAAAGACACATAAATATCTAATTTAATGGACACAGTTTGAACAGTGAATGATCCCAATACCAGTGTTGGCCGGGGCTCCGATCCAGCACTAAAATGGTATTGGTATCGGCCAGTACCAACAAATAGGGCACTGATACCACTTTGAGAGCCAAAAGAAATTGAACTATTGTCACCCATTCCAGGTAGGCAATAAAAACTGGATTCACTTTCTATTAGTCTTTTTCCTGCTCCGCAAAGGTAGGCAGCAGCTTGACAAAAAAATGATGGCAATTATTTTACATCCAAGTAGTATGAAGGTCTTAATTTATACACACACATCAATTTCAAACAGATGATATCGGTATGGTGTTGGTATCGCCGATACTTCACAGCCAGGTATCGGGGCCAAAATATGGCATTGGTGCAACTCTATAGTTTAACATCATCACTCACTGTCATGATCCTGGCGCTGGTGGCTGGCTTGATTGTTCATTCCATTCACCTGTTTAACTCTGCCCTGTTTCTCATTACCACTTATCTTATTCTCCTGT
>NW_015151505.1:93456-95276 GCF_000732505.1 Cyprinodon variegatus
TGGCTTAGTCTTCATTCAAACCCACACCTTTAGGGAAATTCAACCTAATCTGGAAAAGAAGTCTCCTACTGCATTAAATTGTCCTTTTCTTGAGAAGAGCAGTTGCCAAACTCACATAACTCTGTTAAATCATCCATTCTTTAAATCCAATCCAACTGTATTTATAAAGCACTTTTAAATGACCAAAGTGCTGTACAATGATCAACACTACATCCATGCAGACTTAGGGGATTTATATTAAATAAAAACAATAAAATCCTAAAATACATAAACATCTGAATTAAAAACTACAAATGTCTGTATAGAAAATGAACATCACAGGCTAAGATTAACATCTCATTTAAAAGCCAGGGCAAAGAGATGCTTTATCAGAGATAATTAGACTCCTTAATACACAATGGCGGGTCATTCCATATCTTGGTTACCACACAATCCCCACTGAGCTTCCTTTTGGTTTTAGGCACCTGAAGAAGTAGGTGATCAGCTGATCTGAGTAAACGAGAGGGGTTTATGAAGGTGCAACAGCTCAGAATGATGAGACGGAGGAAGACTATGAGGAGACAAAATAATTTTAAAATGAATCCTCAAATGTACAGGGAGCAAGTGTAATGAGGCTAAAATGGGGCTAGATACTGCTGTGTGCCAGATGAAAGACTTGCTGCAGCATTTTGAACAGTTGATCAATGTTGGAGGGACTAAAGTGTATTAGAGTAATCCAGCAGTAATGAAGGAATGGATTAATGTTTCTATGTTCTCTGGAGAGAATGGGTTTTATTTTGGCCAGCTGCCTTAATTGAAATAAACTTGTCTTTGCAGTTTCTTTAATCTCAACTAATAATGTTTGGATAGCACATACAAAGTAAATATTCATTTCTAATCTTGATCCCAAGCAACTGAAGCTTTCAGTACTTTTACAATATTCTAGGACTTTATTCCAGACAGGAGGAGCATAACAGGTTCTCCTTGCTTGGTTCTGGTTCCATGAATCCAAAGTAGATTTGAGCCAGAAGAGGAATTCTGTAGCTAAGCCATTCAGTGATTTATAGACTAACTGAGGTATTGTGAGGTTTATTCTCTAAGAGCTAAGGTGCTAGTGTAATGACTTTAGAACTGCGGTGATGTGCTCTACGTTTTTAGGTTTGATAAAGGAGCAAACAACAGTATTTATGATGAGCTGAAGCTGCCTAATCGGCCTTTTAGGCAGACCTGTGAAGATGGCATTGCAGAAATAAATTCTACTAAAGATGTACACATGGATTTGTTTTTTATGGTCTATCCAAGATGTTAGTCCTTTAACCCTTGAGACGTTATTTAAGAAGGTGCAGAAGGTTAAGGTTGGATAAGGAAGACAGAGTGGGTCAAATGCAGATTCAAAGACACAAAATGTGAGTCCATCAAGGCTGTGAAAGAGAAAAATGACTGTATTCTGTGAGGCTGTAAAACTAGTTTTCTGCCAACAACTCTGTGCCTGTCTGGAAACAGCTTAGACAGATCACACCCCCCTACTCCATGAATGACCAACGGTTAGCCAACCACCTGAATGACTTCTACTGTTGTTTCGACAGTCCTGCAACCACCATCCATGACACCTCACCCACCTCAACGGGGACCCAGGCACCTCTCACTGTACCCACCTTAAATACCCTCCCATCTCCCCTCCACCCACCTCAGTAAGAACTCTTTCCATAAACGAGAGAGATGTTAATAATCTCTAAAGAAGAACGAACCCCTGGAAATCTGCTGGACCAGATTCTGTCTCTCCAGCCTCCTTCAAGCACTGTGCTGATCAGCTCTCTCCAGTCTTCACAGACATTATGTAC
>NW_015151505.1:95627-100124 GCF_000732505.1 Cyprinodon variegatus
GGAGATGCTTGTGGATTTCAGGAAGAACTCAGCCCCAGCTATCCCCATCACCCTCTTGGACTCCATCATTGACACTGTGGAATCTTTCTCCTTCCTGGGAACTATCATCTCACAAGAGCTAAAGCGGCCAAGAAAACCCACTAGAGGATGTACTTCCTGCGACAGCTAAAAAAAATTCAACCTGCCCAGGACAATGATGGTGAACTTCTTCTCCTCCATCATTGAGCCCATCCTCACCTCCTCCATCACCATCTGGTACGTTGGTGCCAAGGAAAAGGGCAGACTGCAGCGTGTCATCGGGTCTGCAGAGAAGCTGATTGGCTGCAATCTTCCATCTCTCCAGGAGCTGGAGTCATGTACGCCTCCAGGACTCTGAGGCATGCAGGGAAGATTTTTGGCTGATCTCTCGCACCCCACAAACTATTTCATACACTTCACTCTGGATGGAGACTGCGGTCCATCAGGACAAAGACCTCACGCCACAAGAACAGTTTCTTCCCATCCGCTACCAGCCTTATCAACAAGGACTCCCTCCCCCATTCAAGACCTAGAAGTTACACCAATGTAGCATCTTCTTACCTCTTGCGTTACATTAATGCACAGTCTACTGTGTACATAGTATATGGCTATATACTATTTATTGTATATAGTATATTGTATGTTTTGTATTGTCTATAGCTATAGATTCTGTATTCTGTATATATATCTAATTTATCTTCACCATCAACATCAAGTCAAATTCCTTGTAAGCGCAAACCTACTTGTCAATAAATCTGATTCTGATATGAGTCAACAAGTCGATGCAATCAACTGGTTTTCCTTAGATAGAAAACTTTGAATCAATTTGAATGGATGATCTGGTTGAACTGTCTTTGTAAAGTGCCTTGAAATGCCGTGTTATGATTTGGCGCTATATAAATAAACTGAATTGAATGGACATCGGTTTCCAGGCTAAATCTAGTCATAGTCTTAGTTTTAGTCCAATTGAAAATTGTGCTGAGTCGGTCAGATTTTGTCCAGCTGTAGTCGAATGATAGATGATACAAACACAGTTACGTCTATTCAAAAATCTGAAAATTACATCTTCTCACCTTTCACTTTTCAACCAAATGTAGATGTTTGGACACAAATCATGTCATCCCTTCAATGTCTTTTCAACCAGTTTTTGCTCTGTAGTAGTGATGTTATGAGATGAGCCGAGGCTTCGAGGCGTGTGTCGAGTAATGGAGGGGGCGTTTCCCTGAAGCCCGTGTCACGGCGTGATTCATTTAGGAGAGGGGCCCAACTTTATGACGTCCGAGGCCTCGCTACCATGATATCACGTGACCACTACGCGAAGTGGTTCGGGAAGCGCAAGAATTTTGACAGGCATCTAAACAGCCTCAGTGTTCAGTCATGATGTGGGAGTTTGGAGGAGAGATGCTGTCAGCTGGATAGATTCTAAGAATAGATTTGTTTTTTTTCAACAACCAATCTAGTTGGTTAAAACTAATTTGGTTAGAATAAACAATGTAATGATCAAAACCTGAGCAAGCCACCAGAAAAAGTCAATGTTAACATGCCACTATTAAGTAGTATTTTCCTCTGAACTGTTGTGATCTATATAGGTGGTATCAGCTGTAAGAGACAGGTTTCCACTCTAGAGGTTGATGGTTCAAGACCTGTCTTTGACTTTTGAAAGTTGCAATTAAACTTAATCAGAGACTAAATTGCATTGTTTTGCCCAAGTAAAAATATAGATTCGGTAAATTAGGTCGGTTTAGCCAAAAGATTGGTTGAACACAACTTTCAACATGATTAAAACCAAAAAACATGGAGAAACTATCATGTTTGAATAAAAATGACTAACACCTTTCATTTTGCTCATCATTGCCCGATTTGCACAAACACTTTCACTGTCTGCTTGAGTTTATTTCACTAAAATGGCAGAAAAACTGTGCACCTTAAATGATTGTTCTAACAAATTTTACACTTAGAAAAATTACAAAAGATTTTATTATNATTTCCCACTGGGATCATTTTCATAGTCATTACAGGACACTTCTTTGATTTTACTGTGGAGAATTTTTTATTCATAAACTATTGCAAATGAATATCTGAATCTTTTCAGGTCAAGTATTTTTTATTTAAAAATTAATTAAATTGAAACAATTGAAATAATTTCAAAATCCAAAAAAAATGCTTACAAATTCAAGTACAAATTTCAAATAGTCCTTTAAAGTATTTATTATATAAAACAGACTTTTTATCAGAAAATCAGTATTGCTTCTATTTGCTAATTTAAAGTAAGCTAGGCTTCATGCTGGCAATGAAGAAGTTAAAACTATTCTAACAGATCGGTGGAACTGAAGCTATTTACCATTGATCGGATGATAGGCATTATTTAGCGCCTTATAGCGCCTTTTAGGACAGCCAATAACAGCCTTTCTTGCTGGGGAGTTGGCAGATTCAAAATTTTGAGAAAAAAGTGTTAAAATATATGAAAAAAAACGCATAAATAAATTGAAATGGGTCTTAAAGTTCAAAAAGTTCTTGTTCTCCGCACGTCCCAAACTGCTGAGTTCTTTCAATATTGTGGCATTTTGAAACAACTTTGTGAAGAAGAGCCAGCTCCATTGCAGCCAGTTCTGCAGGCAACTGTTAGGACAGCTCAGCGACAGCATTAGGGGGATATTTCATAATTAGGATATTAAAAATATGTACTTTAGACTAGTTCAAATTAACTGAAATATCTTGATTATAATTCTGGATGTACGACACTTCAGATGACGTCATTTGAGATATCTCAAAATGCATTTTGACTCTCTGAAATGTGATTAAAGATATCTTGAATTGTTATTTTTCCCTAATATAAAAATATAAAACATCATTAAGGGCAGTCAAAATTTAGTAAATAATTTTTGTCTATTCTACTAAAATTTCTGTATCTCTATAATGGGTCTGTATTATGAGTTCAATTCTATTCAGTTTATTTATAAAGCNAGTCCACTCTCATCATCCCAAGGAATGATCACAGTCTTCACTGTCATCAATGATTTTTCTAAAGCCTTTCATCTCATTCCCCTCAGAAAACTCCCATCAGCTCAGCTCCTGGTGAAGCATTTCTTCAACCTCCATGGGATCCATGTCAGAGAACCTCAATTCATCTCTCATGTTTGGCAAGGTAGATTCGATGCCAAGGTCTCTCTAACTTCTGGTTATTATCTTCAGTCTAACAGTTGAAGCAAAAGAATGGAAAAAGATATGAAATACACACTCAGATACCCCATCTCTATTAACCCAACTGACTGGAGGAAGTGTCTCCCCTGCATGGAGTATGATCACAACTCAGACATCTCTGCTGCTACTGGTTTTCCTTGACTACAAACCACCACTTTCCAGCTGATGAGAAAAACATTTCTGTAACCTCTGTCTATCATCACCTCCGCCACTGCAGACATGTCTGTTCTAACACAATCTGCATTGTGCACCTCACTGCTGATCAAAAACGTTTCTTCACCAACAAGAAACGCAGGTGAGAAGTTTGTCTGTCCTTACGTAACATTCCACTCAAATCTACCTCTATGAAACTTGATCTACGTTTGTTCCAGATTTCAAAGTCACCTTACCATATTGTAATAAAATGCTTGTATCCTTTTTGAGTCTTCTGACACACTCGTTTGTTATGTGATCGAGCATTAAGTGGCCATAATTAGCGGTTATCAGTCTCCAGGCTGCACTTCTTCTACCTTCTAGTAAGTTTCTTATAACTGATAATATGCAGTTTGTCATTGAGAACAGCTGCTTCAGGCAAGTCTTATCCCTTAAGTTTGACTTTCTATTTACCTACTTTAAGGCCTAATTTTTAATCTACCGTATTTTTTGGACTATAGGTCGCACTTTTTTTCATGGTTTGGTTTCATATATATATATATATATATTTTTTTTTTTTTTATTCTTCATAATGCATTTTTTGGCTGATGTGACTTAAACTCCTTAGCAACGTATAGTCCAAAAGTTACGGTACTTTATTTAAACTCTGGATTCCTAGCCCTAACCAATAGGCCACCACTCCCAAGGTATTCTAGTAAGCATACTAAACTACGAAGCTAACTAAAACAAAAAAAATACTTCCTAGTAATGACATGTAGAGTAGAGACTGACACAGGAGTGGATTTTCACTCCTGTCCCGTCCCACTCCCGCAGAAAAAAATTGTGTCCCATCCCAAACCCGGGCCAGAGTAGAGATCTAGATCCTGTCCCGTCCCACTCCTGGTGAAATTACTCCCACTCCCATCCCGCTCACATTCAGAATGACTCCCGCTCCCGCACCACTCCCATGCTCTGTTCGAAAACCTAGGACGCGTCCTTAGAAGGCCAGATTCGAAGTACGATTACGTCATAGTGCGGCGCCGAGGTCTGGATGGATTCCAAGAGTCCTCGTTATGCGGCCTTAAAATGCGTCCTTCTTTTTGTCCGATTTGAAGGACGGGTGTCGATGTATCCTTGGTATCCTTG
>NW_015151505.1:100322-102201 GCF_000732505.1 Cyprinodon variegatus
GCTATCAGCTCCATTCTAGATCATTTCAGACACTTTATATGTTAAACTTAGAACCTGGAACCTGCAGAAGATTCCCTCCCCTCCTTATTTTTTTACATTCCTTCAGATCGCGCTTTGCCGCTTGGCCTTGATGATGTTCAGAACACCTAGGCTGTGCGTTACTCATAATCATAAC
The DNA here is from genome assembly GCF_000732505.1 of Cyprinodon variegatus. Taxonomy (NCBI): domain Eukaryota; kingdom Metazoa; phylum Chordata; class Actinopteri; order Cyprinodontiformes; family Cyprinodontidae; genus Cyprinodon; species Cyprinodon variegatus. The sequence goes on from NW_015151505.1 coordinate 100,498, forward strand.
CTGCCAAATGTAAAAAGGGCAATATTATTGGCATTATTGTTAATATTTAATAGAAGTTTACACATTCAGTGATAAAATGTCCCAGGGGATGGTGGGGTGGTCATTTAAGAAGGGGGATGATTTTTAGGATTTTTCTAAGAAGGAGGATGCCATTTCCCTTCAAGTCGAGTACTGGCAGTCAGTATGTGTGTGTTGCAGATCATCTGCTGTGATTGTGTGCATTTTTGGTGACAGGTGCAAATGTGATATGGACCAATTTACTTAAATGTGGATATAAATGTGTGATGGTCATCAGTGAGAGTTTGGAAAAGCAGCGCGGTTATAAAAGGTGAACAAGAATATGACTGTGACCTGGCAGCCATCTCCTGTAGATAATCCACTTGGTCGTGACTTTCAGTGGGTAACCATGTCTCCCTCCTAGACTTTCTCCTCATTTAAACAAAAAAACATATTTAACTACAGCTAGTTGCCAAAGCGTTGTACATACTAGCATAAGTAAATATAAGATAAAAGCAAGACATCCAGCAGACATTTAAAATACTCATAAAACAGAAAAGAGACAAAAGGAGAGCATGCCAGCTCTGTTCTAAGGCTAATTAAAAAGAACATCACTCATTGAATGGCTTGATATTTTATGTTTAATTTCAATCTGTCAATCACTGATTGAACGCCAGCAGAAAAAAAAGAAAAGAAAGGAGAAGGACGATGGGAAGCAAAGAACTAATTAGGCAACTGTGTAATTTTAATTAGCTGTTTTGATAATTAAACTAATTAGGTCCCCCGTGTTTTCACAATGTGCAGTCAACTGGAGTTCTTTTTTTTTGCTTAATCAAGGCTTCAGAGCTTGACTCGCTTGGTTAATTAGTCACTTTTGCATCTAAAAGCTTTATTGATAGCCTTAATTTTCAGTTGAAATGAGAAAGCCGCTGTCAATAATTTGGATAACTGCCCGCTGTTTGATGCAGACAACAAAAGTCCGCTGCCTTAGTTGGACCCCCAAGGGTATTTTCATGAATTCTTAAGCTTGATGATCTACATATTATCAAATAAGCTCCCTCTTGCCTACTGTCTTATTTGACCTTACTAACTAACTGAGAATGGGGTCGAGGAGCCAAAGACTGACCGGCCACTCCCTTTGTTATCTCCCAAAACACCTGCCCAAAGCCAGAACCATAACATTTTGTTATTCTTCTCTCTCTGTTGCTAACGTTACGAGTAATGCACGTGTATTAACAGGAAAACAAGGCAAGAGCAAGAAAGCAAAGTTGACTTCTAGCTTTGTTGCTAATTAGTGTCCTTGGAATTAAACGCGGAGCTTGTTGTTCACCTCCAGTTCCTGCGGCTCATGTTTGTGAATTGAATAATTGATTCTCCTCCACTAATCAGGGAACAACATAATGAGCCAGTTTAATTAAATGGGGAACTAACCTAGCAGCACTGGGAAAATATTTGCTAAATTCCAAGTGATCAGAAATAGCACAGCCATAGGGGAAAGATTTGAAAAACATTGTTTTTATTACTGAATAAACTTAAATAAACTTTCTCTGATGAGAATTATTTAAAAAGAAAAACAGCCCTATACCACTGGTTACCTGTCCAGGGTCTACCCAGCCCTCTGCCCATAGACTGTAATCCTGACATGGAGAGGATGGATGGATGGATGGATGGATGGATGGATGGATGGATGGATGGATGGATGGATGG
>NW_015151505.1:105151-106774 GCF_000732505.1 Cyprinodon variegatus
TTTTTATAATGAGGAACTTTCATAGATCCAAACTGGGGGGTAGAAAACTGGACCTAAGCCTGGATCTGCTCACCGTAACACAGGGCAGCTGTGACCCGTTATGATTACAGACTTCTGCTGCTTCCTCGTCTTTTTTAGATGTGGTTTGCTCCGCTCCTCATCTATATGTTAACAGCTACCAAACAGCTAGCCAACAGCATTTTCTGCACACATCATGCTCATGCACTCTTTCTACCGTAATAACAGTCTACACACAACATTTCCCCCCTCATTTATAAAATGGTAAAATCAAGGAGTTTTCCGTAGATGGTACTGTACCAGGGTTCAAGTAAACTCGATCAGCTCTTCCTAGCCGTGCACGCTCCCGGTGAAGCGATACAACTTCTGTTGAGGATAACTACCTTAGCACAACAACGGCTTTAGCTGGGGACAGGTGGCCCAAAACTGGGACTGTCCCCAGAATGGGAATGTCTAGTCACCATAATCAAAGGTTTCTTCTCAGGCGCCTATGAGGGAACCAGTAAAGCAGATGACCTTTGAGTTGGTTTATATCACAAAAAAGGGTGGAAATGAGGACATTAATTTAGTCAGGGTACAAACTATATGGAGGTACTGTGCATTTCTGGATATTGACACTCTTCTGACACCATATTCTACCTTCATACACCTACAATATACAGTCTGGCCAGGATGGAACTGAGGGCTATTTTATTCGACTTAAGGGCGGAAATTTAAAAACTTCTGCCAGCAGTGGTGATGCTGGATTTACAGCTAACAGCTACTTCTTCGAGTTGGACCACACCTCCTGAGTTTCCAACACACACAGCTTGATCTCTAACAGTAAAGTTGGAACTCTATCCGTAAGACTATGGGCATAGATTTATGGAGCTAGAAGAGTCTCAATATCCTCTAATGCAAGATCTGCACATCCATAATAATTCACATCACTGCACGCGATGTAATCAGTTCCTTTGCTCCTAAGCTACAAAAGCGACGGTCCAATGCATCTGTGACAATAGCTGGTGATTTTAATCATGCATCACCTGCAGTGAAAGGAAATGTGAGAAGATGGTTACTGGAAGCTGAAAAAGATTGCAAGGTTGCTTTGAGATTACAGGTGACAAAGAAATCACTGGAAAGACTGATTGTGCAAGGACCAGGGTTTGAGACGGCCGTGAGAACATCAGAACTGTATTTCTATGTAATCATTTTCACTGGAGGCACAATATTTTATTTATCATTATCATCCATCTTTCTTCTCCCACTTCATCTGTCAGGGTCACTATGGCGCAGGTGCTTGTCTCAAGGGATCTGTACACCATACTTTTTAAAAATCATTCAATCCGTTAGCCAAATGAACTCTTCTTATGAAATGGTTCAGAAAACCAGACTCTTTACCAAACTAGACCTCCATAATGCCAATGGTCATTATATAACCTCAGCAGACTTCCAGGCTTTGGTTATTGAAATTATAGGAGAAATGGTAGAAGAGTATGTGTTTGTTTAACTTGATGATATCATGATTTATTCCAATCGTCTAGAGTCTCATAATTTCTCCCACTCTGCAGAATCTGTTAGTTCAATCTCTAACGTTCTGCTCTCTCTGCTTTTTCTCATAGTAGC
>NW_015151505.1:109466-110439 GCF_000732505.1 Cyprinodon variegatus
CTATAGTGATACTAAAAAACGGATTGGTGTTAACCATGAGTTGGTTCTAGCTCTTAATGAAAATATGACAATAGTTATTTAAAAAAAAGGACAATCCATTTTAAATGAAGATCAATAAAATCACTGGAAAGTTTTTTTTATGCCTGTTTTAATGTTGTTAATCTGGTAAACTGTAAAGTCCCTTAAGATGACTTGTTGTGAATTGGCGCTATAGAAATAAACTGAACTGAATTGAATTTCTATGTCCAATCTGTTCTATTCTGTCTTCTTCCAAACCATCTTTTTGAAAAGCCATAAAAATAAAGAAAAGAAACAAATTTTCTGGCCTAATTCTCTTACCCAACCAAGTTACCACTGATCCTTCCTTCAGATTTCTAGAATTATGTAGTTGAGCTGAAGGCAGAGTTGGTTTCTAAAGATGGTAGAAGAATACATCCAAAGTAGAGTAACATGGCATTTATAAAGAAATTAAGTAATGACGTAAAATCCACTGTCAAGGGGAAATATATATACTGAGGTGGAGACTAAAAGGACAATGACTGGAGTTAATGTACTAAGTGGGAGCAGGTTTGCAGAGAAGGTACTAGAAGGAAACTCACCCCAAGATTCCACATCCTCCATCACCGCTCCGCCCCACGCATATACGGCTTGTGCGGAGCACGGGTCACCATCTGCGGGTGGACCTATTCGTCCGTTTCAATATGCATGTTTTCTAAACAAAAACAAGGCTTTGTTGGGCTGCTGTATAAAACCTGTAACTCAACGCTATTCTAGACATTTGAATTGAAAAAGCTTCCTGGATGGGAAGAGAAAGTTTTTTGGAATGGCTATGACCTGGATGATTAAGAATCTTTACCAGCATAATACAATTTTATATGATCCTAATTCTCCCTTACAAAGAACCACAAAGAAAAAATAGTGTTTGGGCAGAAACGTGTGATTGATGCTGATGGTGAGATTTAGTGATGTCATA
>NW_015151505.1:112169-115483 GCF_000732505.1 Cyprinodon variegatus
GTTGGAGCGTAGTGGGGTGGAGTGTAGCGGGGTGGAGCGTAGTGGGGTGGAGTGTAGCGGGTTGGAGCGTAGTGGGGTGGAGTGTAGCGGGGTGGAGCGTAGTGGGGTGGAGTGTAGCGGGTTGGAGCGTAGTGGGGTGGAGTGTAGCGGGGTGGAGCATAGTGGGGTGGAGTGTAGCGGGTTGGAGCGTAGCGGGGCGGAGTGTAGCGGGCTGGAGTGTAGCGGGGTGGAGTGTAGCGGGCTGGAGCGTAGCGGGGTGGAGTGTAGTGGGTTGGAGTGTAGCGGGGCGGTGTGTAGCGTGTTGGTGTGTAGAGGGGTGGAGTGTAGCGGGGTGGAGTGTAGTGGGGTGGAGTGTAGCGGGGCGGAGTGTAGTGGGTTGGAGCGTAGCGGGGTGGAGTGTAGCAGGGTGGAGCGTAGCAGGGCGGAGTGTAGCGGGGTGGAGTGTAGTGGGTTGGAGTGTAGCGGGGTGGAGTGTAGCAGGGTGGAGCGTAGCAGGGCGGAGTGTAGCGGGGTGGAGTGTAGTGGGTTGGAGTGTAGCGGGGTGGAGTGTAGCGGGGTGGAGTGTAGTGGGTTGGAGTATAGCGGGGTGGAGTGTAGCGGGGTGGAGTGTAGCGGGGCGGAGTGTAGCGGGTTGGAGTGTAGTGGGTTGGAGCGTAGCGGGGTGGAGTGTAGCGGGGTGGAGCGTAGCAGGGCGGAGTGTAGCAGGGCGGAGTGTAGCAGGGCGGAGTGTAGCGGGGTGGGGTTTAGTGGGTTGGAGTGTAGCGGGGTGGAGTGTAGCGGGGCGGAGTGTAGCGGGGTGGAGTGTAGCGGGGCGAAGTGTAGCGGGTTGGAGCGTAGCGGGGTGGAGTGTAGCGGGGCGGAGCGTAGCGGGGCGGAGCGTAGCGGGGCGGAGTGTAGCGGGGTGGAGTGTCGTGGGTTGGAGCGTAGCGGGGTGGAGTGTAGCGGGGTGGAGTGTAGTGGGGTGGAGTGTAGCGGGGTGGAGTGTAGCGGGGTGGAGTGTAGCGGGGCGGAGTGTAGCGGGTTGGAGTGTAGCAGGGTGGAGTGTAGCGGGGCGGAGTGTAGCGGGTTGGAGCGTAGCGGGGTGGAGTGTAGCGGGGTGGAGCGTAGCAGGGCGGAGTGTAGTGGGGTGGACTGTAGCGGGGCGGAGTGTAGCGGGTTGGAGCGTAGCGGGGTGGAATGTAGCAGGGCGGAGCGTAGCGGGGCGGAGTGTAGCGGGGCGGAGTGTAGGGGGTTGGAGCGTAGCGGGTTGGAGCGTAGCGGGGCGGAGTGTAGTGGTTTGGAGCGTAGCGGGGTGGAGCGTAGCGGGGCGGGGCGGAGCGTAGCGGGGCGGAGCGTAGCGGGGCGGAGTGTAGCGGGTTGGAGCGTAGCGGGTTGGAGTGTAGCGGGTTGGAGCGGAAGGGGAACAGGGCGTAGCGGGGCGGAGTGTAGCGGGGCGGAATGTAGTGGGTTGGAGCGTAGCGGGGCGGAGTGTAGCGGGGCGGAGTGTAGTGGGTTGGAGCGTAGCGGGGCGGAGTGTAGCGGGTTGGATAATGTACCTCTGCCTGCAGCAGCTTGAGCAGCTGCAGGCAGAGGTTGAAACGGTGTGCTAACAGTGATTATATAAGAAATCAATACAAATAATTAAAAATAATCATTTAATCATCATAACCGTTATTAAAATAACATAGTTAATTTTTATATGCATTTTTTATAAATTTTTTAATAATTTTTTAATTATTAATTTTTTAATTATTTTTTTAATTCAAAATTTTTTTTTATATCAATTTTATATTAATTTAATATCAATTTAATATTAATTTAATATTAATTTAATATCAATTTAATATCAATTTAATATCAATTTTATATTAATTAAGGCGGGACTCCCGGCTGTCACTTTGGAATGTGGGCGTGGTTTCGTGATTTGATGAAAGGTGGTTCATATAGTTTTTGTCCAGTCTTTGTTAAGTCTCCTATTTATTATTCTCTTGTGCAGTTTCTAATTTCTTGTTTCTTTGCTCCTTATATGTGTGTTCCCTGATGGCATCTAGTTTTTGGTTTTCTGTATTTTATTTTGGACTTTGCTTCTGTTTGCCTTTGGTTCATCATTAGATCTGCAAGAAACCACCTCGGCCTCCGTCTCTGCATTTGGGTCGTCTAAAAACCTCCACACAACCTGATAAATCTAAAGAGAAATGTAAACAATAAATGATGAAAAACTAGAATATATAAAACTCAAGAATGGTAAATAAAAAGAAAGCTGAAAAAACACCAAGGAGGATTAAAACAAACAAGTCACTCCAAACAAGAAAATTCTTAACGAGATATTAAGTTTTCTGATGATACTGCCACTTGTGGCCAAAACACAGAACTGCAGCACTCTTCTGCTCTTTCTCCTAGTGTGCACCGCATAGGGTTTTTTTCTCACTCTTTTCACCTTACATGGAGTTGTTAATGGTGTCTGGGTTGAATAGAGGCAGCAAATAACAAAGTACAAATACTTTGTTATCTTAAGTATCTTTTATTATTTATTTTATTTTTATTTCTACTCTTTACAATTTTCTGCAATTATCTCTGCTTTCAAATCCTAACATTTTCATCTCCACTGTCACTTCATGCTTGCTCATCATGGACAGGTTCTTTCAACCTGTGTTATTCAAGCTGGACTTCCATCTTCCAGGTCCCTGAGTGAATCTCTAGTATCAGCTCACGCAGTCCACTGGATCTCCCCATAAAGCTCAGCAGACCATCTCGCTAACCAGCAGTCTACAGACTGACCAGCTTCATCTATCTCCTTTCCACCACCAGTTTCAGGCCTGAGGGGAAACAGCCCTGTTCGTTGCTCTGTTCATGCATATCTATCAAATTAAGTGCTATGTTTCCTGCCGAGGTCTGAGCGCCAAAGACAAAGTCAATGTATCAACAAATTTCTCCTAATTGTCTTTTCTCTTCGTGTGAGTTTTTCAGATTGAAGTAGAATTGTTAGACTTGTTTCATTCATGCTCATTTTCGTTATGGCCTGTTGGGAATAAAATAAATAAATAATGTGTATTTCCTGTTTCCGGCTTGTTTTGTTTGTATGACCGACTTGTAAAGTTGGACCATCTAGAATAGCGAGGTGTGTGAGAACGCTGGGAGCCTTTTTTCCACCTGGATCCCCGCTCTTTTTGGCCCTCATGTCCCTCCGTTGTCGGACAAACTTGCTCCCACTTCCTCACCGCCAGCTGTATCTAGACCCACAGCTAGTTCATGATTAGCCCTCTTGCGTTCTGGCCATTGATATCAAAAGTACACATTTGTTACTTCAGTAGAAGTATAGATACTGCAGTTTAAAA
>NW_015151505.1:115889-117590 GCF_000732505.1 Cyprinodon variegatus
TCTCCGTCTCCCTATACGCTCTCGCCTGTGTTCGACCTTTCAGACATTTCAACATCTTTTTCTGAATACGATATTGTAGCATGGCATAGACCAGGGGTAACCAATTAAAAACTAGCGGGGTCCGAATAAAGAAAATCATCAACCAGTAAAGGTCCAGAGACATTTCAATGATCTGTTATTTTAACAGAATTTAACACTGAAATAAAATGAGCTTTTTATGTAGGAGGTAAAATAAGTAATGGAGTAAAGTAAAAAGTGTAAAGTAAGGAAGTATTTGTACTTCGTAACTTTACACCTCTGGTTGTGGTGTGGAATAAAATAGCACAGACCACGCTTCAAAATTGAGCATAAATCTAAAATGTCTGCGTCACGCTCACTGCGACACACTGCTGCAGGAGGATAACCAGCCCTTAAAGGGGAACGCCCTTTTTTTTTACATTGGGCTCTTGATTTTACATTATTCCATCATGTTCTTCTCACCCATATGAGTTTTGTGTTATTTGGAGCCGTTCTGAAGATATTCCGTTAGGTTATATTCAGTAATGTCTTCCTATGGGCAACGACTTGAAGGCACAAACTAAACTGTTCATCATTTATTCTTTATGGTACGCCAGCATTCAGAACATGGAGGCCAATCACTGCCCCCCAGACATCCACGCTTATATTTTATATATTTATATTTTTTAAAACAAAGCGGCGGACTGGAGGACTCATTCGGCTATAATCTGAATAATTTAATTCCATTTGGAGAGCGAGATCATCTGTGGTAGCAGCACTAGACATCTTCCAGGACGAATTAATGGTAGCTGACACTCGTGGATGACGTGTACAGTATGACGTCATCTAGGTAAACTACAGATACTCGAAAAAGTTCTTAGGTACAGTAATACAGTAAATGTACTTTGTTACTCTCCACCGCTGTTATTAAATGATGTTTAAGTCATAAAAATGTTCAAAATGTCACTTTAATAGCAAGCAGTAATTAATATAAACCACCAAAAAGTAAAATGTAAAAAAAGCCAAAGTTTAAAGCAGCGGATCATGATATAAAGTTTTAGTCTATGCACTGAAACACTGGGCCTCAAACTCCGCTTGCCATGACATAAACTGTCAGAGAAAAGATCGCTCTTCTCTTAAATGTTCTTCTATGTGCTGATGGATCGACCCTATCTATTTTCTATAACATTTGCTACAAGTAAAAGATCTCAGGTTCAAAACGGGCGAAGATACTATGTTGTTATGAAAGCTCTGTGTTTATATCTTAAAGCTTTATCTGTCCGGTTCTTTTCCTGAGAAGAGATCACTTGGGACAAACTCTTTGAATAGCAACTCATAATGTTTATGTATTGAATAACCAGGAGACATGACAACCGATTCTGACAGAAATGATCATTTTAGTCTCCTTAGAGTTACAGAAGGCAGCTGCTGACCAACATCTCTTTAGATCGGCCTGGTACACAGTTAGAGGAGCATTTTATATAACTCCAGTCTGCCACATCATTACATCATACATGTCTGTGAATGAGGAGACATCCATGGCTACAGCCTTATCAAATATTCCACTTTGTTCTTGGATCAAGGAAAACGCTCTTATTCCATTCCCAAATAGTTGCCACATGCAGAATGAGGATGACTTTTTATCCAGAAAGAGGAACTGTCCTAATTAGATAAACTACTTGAAGAAACATTAGAACTGAGAGG
>NW_015151505.1:118481-120550 GCF_000732505.1 Cyprinodon variegatus
TAATCATGTTTTGGGTGTACTATTCCTTTAAGGTTTAACAGACTCACACATCATCGATAAGGATAACCCTAATCCCTATGAAAAAGTTCAACGCTGCTTGTGAAGCAATATCCATCTTTCCCTTCAGAGATCGACCTGCATGACCAGAACAGCCTCAGATCCAAGACTGTGTGCATTTATTGAGATAGCAAGAAATGCTTAAATAAAAAGCAGGCACCACATCGCAGTTTATGAATGCAAACACAGCCCTAAGCAAAACAACCATTAGTTTACACAGTTTTCTGTAAAGGGTTTATGGGGACCAAAAGTAGCTGAAGTTATTTTTCTAAGTTATGCCCAAAAGTTTCTCTTCTAGGTTTATGTCAAATTATTGGATAAACTGTAAGACAGAGACCAACATAGTTTTGTGGGTAAATACTGTAGGTATACGGAGTTTGTTCTGATGTGTTTCTCTGTTCTTTCAACGCTGCGTATAACACTAGAGGTCAATTTGCAGTTGTGTTTTGATTTCCTCTGGAAGCCATGAACAACAGCTTTTCTCCAGGCTGCTTTTTTTTAAGGTTGGCCCCATTTCACCACATTAACCAGTAGAATTAGGCTGCCCACTGACTGCTAATGGGGCCTGTGAAAGCTGAGGAGCGCCTGCTTCCCTCGTTTGCTGAGCCGGCTTCTATTGATCGCGGCGGGCCACTAGGGGCTCTCTACCTGCGGTTGACTTTGTACTTTCACAGTAATAGTAAGGGCCTTCTGAACAACAGGGACCACGTTCATCTCAAACGAGGTCTATGAGAAGCCTATCAATTAGGCGCTGAAGGTCAAACAGAATCTCTTTCTCCCACCCTTCACTTTCTCTTTCTCCCTGAGCTTAAGCCAACGGTATCTTCCCTGCTTTCTCCAAAACACATCTAAAGACTCCGTTCAATTAAATATCTCTCAGCTCCAGCTGCTCCCTAAGTGAAAGGTCAGCTTAGTCCAGGAGGCTAAAAGCAAACGGCTTGGGTTCTCTACAACCCCTCCCTACAACAAAGCCTCCCCAAAGCAGGCGTGCTCGCTCTTAATGATATCCACTGGTCAATAGCTAACAGGCAGTGACAGATACCCCCAGGAGCAGGACTGCAGACTCCAGCCGATCGATCAGGTAAAAAAAAAATACATATAATGATAACCTGCAGACATAATGTCAAGCCCTTGCACTGTCCCAATTGGTTGACATTCAGGTTGATGGTGTGGAGACAAAGGTGGGCAGACATCAAACGAGAGGTACAGCAGTGAGCTGTCTTGCTCTTTTGTGGTCACTGAGATGGGTTAACCCTCCAGAACTGCTCTAATTATCTGCACTGGGCCGAGCAGAGTACCACTGGGATGGCTGCCAGGCCCAACATTCAATAACCATCCTAATAAATACCTGGTAACTGGTCTAAATGAAGCCATAAAAATCCCCCATCAGTGCTTTATTTAACTCACATAAAACCTTTATTGTCTTGACTAATCTAATCTGTGTTGTAGGGGAAGCTTTCCTATTGGGCTTATTGTAAGAAGCAATATGCTTACAAAGATTAGGAAAGCTTAGTGTTGTGGTTCAGATTTAGCTTCTTCTACTGATAAAATAATGATTACTTTCTGATTTTCTGTCCCATCTGACCGTACCGTCAATGATACAAGCCGCTGACCAGGCAGCAACTTTTTCATGGCCTATATTTTTGGGTTGTGCTTGTGTTGCATAGAAACGCCTCGTCTTACTTTACGGATTATTTACAGTGAGATGGTGGAGAAATACGAACCAAACATCAAGTAAAGATTTACAGCATCACCTGAAAAAGAAAGATACCCCCATCTGATGGCCAGCCTGCTCGTAGACAGTATAGAATGAAAACTATGTCAAAAATAGAATAAAAATAAAGCACGACAGTTTATAGCAGAGGGAGAGCAGGTGAAAGCAATTCTCACAGAGCTTTCTATGAAGTTATTTTAGTCAAGTAATATTATTCACCAAATGTCAAACCAAAGGAAAAAGCCTGTGACTGCACACAGTTAAAGGAAAAGTCGCTCATATTCAGAATTCAAACTTC
>NW_015151505.1:121121-124508 GCF_000732505.1 Cyprinodon variegatus
TTTTATTTTTTACTGATTAACACTACATTCATTAAATCACTGCGAACCTTTTCCTTTAAACATTTCCTGCTGGTAATGTCTGGAATTATGGCAAAATCTGTTATTATACAGCTATTTCCTTCATCAAAATAGGGGGCTGCACTGTGATGCTGTGGGAACCACTGTTGCATTGTAGCAAGAAGGTTCTGGATTTGATTCCTGGCCCGGGTTTTTTCTGCATGTTCTCCCTTTGCATGCGTGGGTTTTCTCCGGGTACTCCAGTTTCCTCCCACAGTCCCACAACATGGCTGTTCGCGTCTTTAAATAAAAAAGTGCCGCAGAAAGGCACCAGTCGTAAAGAGAGGTTACCTGCAAAAATATGACTAAAGATTTGCAAGTGGATGTACCAGTTAGCCAGTAAGCAGCCAGGAATCTAAGAAGACAAAGAAGAAGGTGAATACTTAAAATGATGGAGATGATGACGATCTGTTTCAAAGACCTGACTTTGGACAGGGAGATATTTTAGCCAGGGAGTCTGTGAGTAACAAAGACTCAACAGACGACCAAGCATCAGAGGAAAACTTTGACAAGACAGAGCTGCCAGTCTGAAATGAGAACCTCAGCTGAGACTTCGAGGCGTGTCGGATAGTGGCGGGGCTGTTACAGTAAATTACATATCAAGATTTGCTAAATTTAGGGGAGGGGCCAAAATCAATGTTAACCGAAGCCTACCGCCATACCACGTGACCAATTCAGGAAGTGGTTCAGATCGCACAAAAACTTTGACAGGCATTTAAACAGCCTCATTATTCATTAAAGATGTGGGAGTTTGTAGGAGAGTTGCGGTCAGTTGGATAGATTCTAAGATTCTAAGAATAGATTGGTTGGAAAAACAACCAATCTAGTTGGATAGAAAAAATTTGGTTAGATTCAATGATAAAATGACCAGAAAATAACAAAGCCACTGGTTTCAGATGTGTTAGTAGTATTAAATTGTATTACTTGCTAATAATGACGTCTCCTGTAGGAGGGTGCCTTTTCCATCCTAGGGTTATTGGTTTGAAACCCAGCCTTGGCTTTTGAAAGTTGTTATACCACTGTAATAATCTGCGATGGACGATGGTAGTGCTGTTGCACTGTCACTGTCTCTTTACAATGTAGAGATGCTTATGGGCGGGAGGGCTGTTTTTGGAGGGAAAACTGTGGAAGTTATGAGTGCTTTTGTTGGAGGAGCTGTGTTCGTAATCTGGTGTATGTCCGAAATAAACAACCATTTCAATTAAAGATCAACCTGGTGTTTTGGAGGCTTAACGGTGTGTTACACTTAAGCTACAGACTGGAACATCACATGTGACCCTGCTCACTGCTCTGGGACACAGCTTGGCTGGCCTCCCATGGGGCGAGGGAAACAACTCTACAGCTGGCTGCTGAGGCGGAGTTTTCCCCGGGTTTGTTTCGGCTTGAGGGTCCTTTTCATGCCATTTCAGCGGGACGGAGTTGATGTCATGTGACGCGCCTAACATGATGAAAACTAACATGGCCATGCCCATGGACAGCTGGTTACGGGAAATATAAACACACAGAGGGAAGTGTTTATTGCCCAGTTTGTGTAAGTAGCTGTTGCAGATGGCTGGAAAGTGAAGCATAAAGCTCTACAATTACCTTTGTGTCTATGTGAAGATGCAACAGCATTTTTGCTTCTACTGAGTGAAAAAGAAAGGGGGGATTATGCTGTTCTGGTAGGGGCACTTCAGAGAGGGTTTGGACTATATAACCAGCCTGGGCTATGGAGGGCTGAATTCCACTATAGACGGTGACTGCCAGGGGAGCCCCTACGTATTCTGGCCTATGATGTAGATTGCCCTCTGCAGACAGGCTTAAGATGACATGCCCTTCACAGTGCAGGTAGAGCTTGCCCATGACCAGTTCTTGCAGGCCCTCAATCCTAAAGAGCTCCGTGTACAAACATAACTCGCCTGCCCAACCTCACTTAATGCAGCTCTGGAGTTGGCACTGGAGAGGGAGATACTGACAGGATCTATAGGAGGAAATGAGGATGTACAGGTTGTCAGAGCAACAACTACACCTGCTGAGCAGCTGGAGATGCCCAGGGGACCACTCAGCATTGACCAGGCAGCTACTCTCCAGTCACCTACTTCTTGTTATGGTCCTCGCCGCCGACCACAAAGCTGCTGGTGTTGCAGACAACTTGGATATCTTTTCTGGCAGTGTCCCACGTTTACTGCCATGTAGGGAAACAGCCAGGGGCCCGAGTAGCTGGGAGTACATGGGCCATTGAGACCTACACACCCACACCACACCCTTTATCACCTGACATAGTAATCACTGTTGCCTGGACCCAGGTGGATGACGTTTGCAACGTTCCCGTAATGATTGACAGCGTTTCCTGCGTAGCTCTCCTTGACACGAGGTATAACACAACGCTAGTCCAACCTGATATTATTCCAGCTAGAACCACTGTGCAGGCGACCAATGTGCAGCTTAAGACTGTAACTGGCGATCTAAGCCCCATGAAAGGGAGGGTGGGGATGTTCCAGACTGAGGTTGGAGGCCTAACTCTACCATTTGCTGCCTGGGTTGCTGATATTCAGGATGCCTGCATCCTTGGGCTGGACTTTTTACGTGTTGTTGGTTGTGTGCTGAACCATGAAAAAGGCTGTCTGCTACTCCCAGAAACGATGTGGGTGCAGCCCCACCTTTCGCCTCATCCACTACAATGATACCTGCTTGTACCTCCAAGTCCCCCCAATTATCATCAGCTGACCAACAAATTGGTGAGGAGGCAAAGCTGTCAGCAGTGAGGAATGTCTGGTCCAAGAGCTAGTAGAACCTGTAGGTTACATGCCATTTAAAAAAAAATCACTAAAAAGGACTCCTATCCACTCCCTTGGATCAATGAGCCCATTGACTGTGTAGCGCAGTCCTCTTGGTTCCTAATCCTGGACCTGCAAAGCGGTTACTAGCAGGTGCCTCTGTCACCAGAATCCAGACCAAAGACAGCCTTTTGCACAAGCAATGGGCTGTGGCAGTTCAGAGTTCTGAGCATTGGTCTGTGCAACATCCCAACCACCTTCAAGAGGCTTATGGATGGTGGGCTGGCTGGCATCCCAAGACAGCAGTGTCTAGTCTAACTGGTTGACCACCTGGTGTTTGGGTCCTTTTTTGAAACCACCTTGGATTCCGTAAGACTAGTGATGGGGAGAGTGAAGGCTACAGGCCTTAAGTTGCACCGTGCCAAGTCCCACTTCATGAGGAGGGAGGTAGATTTCCTTGGACACAAGCTGGGTTGTGAGGGTATCAGCACTCTAGAGGAAAAAGTAAAGACCAGTAAAGACTGATCCACGCCCATTGACCAAGTTCAGCTAAAAAGCTTCCTGGGGTTGGCCT
>NW_015151505.1:125623-129308 GCF_000732505.1 Cyprinodon variegatus
GGGTATCAGCACTCTAGAGGAAAAAGTAAAGACCAGTAAAGACTGATCCACGCCCATTGACCAAGTTCAGCTAAAAAGCTTCCTGGGGTTGGCCTGTTGCAAAAGGACTGTGACTTCAGCTGGCCCAGAACTGCCAGCAGGCATTCAACACTCCGCGCAGGTCCCTGATAGAGTCTCCAATCCTTGTCCCACCTGAACACTTTAACCATCTGCTTGAGCTTATGTCACTGAAATTACAGAAAAACAGTGAGCCTTAAAAGATTGTTCTCTTCTCAGACATGGTACACCAAAAAAAATATCTTACAACAAATTTTATTATACACACCAATCATGAACAATTTCAAAGAAAATTAAATTGGTAAAAAATAAGAAAAAAAAATCCAAACATCACAGATTATATTGCTAACTGTAGTTATGAAACTACGCCAGTAGGTGGTGACATGTTCACATGAAACTCCATGAAATGTGTGGATTGTTGGAAACAATTTGCCCAAATGGTTAAATGCCTCATGAGGCTTCATCCCACCATCACTAGTTTCCAGGATGGAGGTTTGTCTAAGAAAAGGTTCCAACAGGGAGACAGGTGGCATGGGAACAGAAATCAAAGGTAAGTTTCAGGAAACAAGGACAAGTCCTGAGCACAGGAGCTGAACAGAGGGGAGCTTGAGTTACCACTGAAGGCATAGCAAGGCTCTTCTTTAACTCTCTCTGATTAACACAATGGGCAGCAGGTGTGTCAGATCACAAGACAACACAGCAATCCGTGCTCACCATCGCCCTCAAGTGGAAGGGTGAACAAGTCTCACAGACAACACTTTGGCTCAGAATGTGATGTTTTCATCTTAATGATAGGTCATTTCAAGACACTGTTGCTTATGCTTGCTATCTTTGTCCACTTTCAAGTCTACGGTCATATTTGATTTTTGTACATCTGCCTTGTTGGACAGTTTGATGAATCAACTGTAACTGCATTTGAACATGTACTTCTTCAAGCTTGTGTTTGGTGTTTTCTCAGCTGGTAAATGTTAAAAACTATTTCAGTTCAGCATGCCTCTATTGTGTAGATGGTGGTGCCCATTCCCTTAGGTAGAAAGTTTTCCACAGATAAGGCGGCCTCATAAACAATGGTGGTATGTTTCAACTGTATTACATCACCTTGATAACATTATAATAAACAAAGACTTTATTATTTAACTGGGTAAATTTCCGATTTCACGGTGTAAAACCCCATGCAAGGCAGCTTTTACTGAGTATGTATGCCATTTTACAATATGTATTTTTAATGTTTACTAGCCTAGTAAAGTAGCTCCGTCCACCAGCGGCCAAAATAATTTTTCCCTGCTAGTTGGTCTAGCCTCGATCAATGCCCCAGGCACTAGAGCTAGCGGGCCAATCACAACACAGAGATGTGGTTTGAATTTTTTTATGCAAAGTGGGCGGGGTTTTGAGGGTGTGATGACAAAGCTGCGCGGCACTTGAGAAAGCACAACAAGGAAGATGGCAACAACTATTGAACGGTTCTTGTTTGACTCAGCTTTGGAATCAGTTTTGGAAGGATTAGACTTGGGTTTTTTGTTGAAACATAAGCAGCTTTCTGTCGTGCTTCCTACGTCACAGTAAGATCCACTCATTGATCAGAGCAATGGCCAATAGGCACAGACATGGTTTGAAAAACAATAGGTTGTTCTTAGCAACAATCTTCTGATGTCTCATTCATCGGGGGCCAGACCAAATTACACATTTAATCTCACATTTAGTCTGGTTTAACAGGCTACATGTTTACATGTGTTATGTAAGAATTTTGTTAGCAAAATCAGATAAAATATTATTATTAAAATAGGCTATTATTTATTTGTTAATTGTTTCCCTTTTGGCCATCATAACTTTTTAGTTTTATAACCTTCATGCATAAAAAATCTTCCACATAATTCAGTTCTAATTAGTTTATTTCTATAGCTCCAATTCACATAATGTCATCATCATGTTCTGTTAAGTTTTCTTTTGAGTTTTCAGTTCACACCTGCTCCCAATCAGCTCATTAGTCCTGTCTTTGTTCAGTCTCCCATATATACTCTCTCTGTGCAGTTCCTCAGTGCTGGTTCCTCGTCTTTTCCTCGCTCCTCATGTTTGTTTTCCCTGATGTCTCCAAGGTTCTAGTTTTTCTGTATTTGTCATGTTGGATTTATGGATTCCTGCCTCAGTTGCCTGTGAGTACTTTCATTAAATCTTCAAGAACTCACCTGTGCCTCACTTCCTCTGCATTCGGGTCCTCAAAACCTCAACCTAACCCTGACATTATCACTAAAGGAGGCAGAGGAATAACTGAACATCTGACACAGANTGACCAAGTTCAGCTAAAAAGCTTCCTGGGGTTGGCCTCGTATCAAAGGATATTTGTCAAGGGATTCTCCTCTATAGGTACACCACTCTTTTGCCTGTTGCAAAAGGACTGTGACTTCAGCTGGCCCAAAACTGCCAGCAGGCATTCAACACTCTACGCAGGTCCCTGATAGAGTCTCCAATCCTTGCCCCACCTGACCTCACCCCACCATTTTTGCAGGACACGGATGCAAGTAATGTGGGATGGGTGGTGCCAATCACAACACATAGATGTGTTTTGAATTTTTGGATGCAAAGTGGGCGGGGTTTTGAGGGTGTTACGACAAAGCTGTGCAGCACTAGAGAAAGCACAACAAGGAAGATGGCAACAACTATGGAACAGTTCTCGTTTGAATTAGCTTTGGAATCAGTTTTGGAAGGGTTAGACTTGGGGTTTTCGTTGAAACGTGAGCAGGAAGAGGCTCTACGCTCATTCATTTTTAAGAAGGATGTTTTACCGACAAGCTGTTTGTTTACACTCCCCCACCAGCTTTCTGTCGCGCTTCCTGCATCACAGTCACTTGTGCTCATTGTTCAGAGCGTTGGCCAATAGGCGAGAATATTGTTAGCAAAATCAGATAAAATACTTTTATTAAAATAAGAACTAAGATTAAAAGGATTCATCATCCCCGGAGGCTATTATTTATTTGTTAATTGTTTTCCTTTTGGCCATCATAACTTTTTAGTCTTATAACCATCATCCATAAAAACTCTTCCACATAATTTAATTCAATTACTTTATTTCTATAGCTCCAATTCATATCATGTCATCATCATGTTCTGTTAAGTTTTCTTTGGAGTTTTAAGTTTCACTCTGATCTATTTTTTTCTTTGTTTTCTAGTTCTATTGGTTTAATTCCTATTTTGTGGTGTTTTCTGGATATATTTCAGTTCTTAGGTTTTTCCTTTTTGACCTCTGTTGCCCTCTGGTGTTGGTCTCCTTTTCCCCAGCTCCTTCTAGAACCCTCTGTTCACACCTGCTCCCAATCAGCTCATTAGTCCTGTCTCTGTTCAGTCTCCCATATATACTCTCTCTGTGCAGTTCCTCAGTGCTGGTTCCTCGTCTTTTCCTGGCTCCTCATGTTTGTTTTCCCTGATGTCTCCAAGGTTCTAGTTTTTCTGTATTTGTCATGTTGGATTTATAGATTCCTGCCTCAGTTGTCTGTGAGCACTTTCATTAAATCTTCAAGAACTCACCTCTGCCTCCCTGGCTCAAAACCTCAACCTAACCCTGACATTATCACTAAAGGAGGCAGAGGAATAACTGAACATCTGACACAGAGAGCAGGAGAGAGGAGAGGAAGAA
>NW_015151505.1:131490-133510 GCF_000732505.1 Cyprinodon variegatus
ATGCTAAGCTAGCGCTAGCCTAGGCTAGCTACTCTTTACTATACAGAAATTAAACTGTGTGAAAATGACAAGTGCAGCAGAAGGTGTTTTAAAGTAGTTCTGGTCAGTTAGAGTTTCTGAGATCCAGAGATATCACAGAGAAAAGAACTTAGTTCAACATGCAGCTCAGTAGTCAGACAGGAAGGGAACACGATACGTCTCACAAGCAGCAGCAGTAGCTCCCTCTAGTGGCACATGAGCACAGAGGATGTGGTCTATAACATCAGACATCAGCCTTGAATAATTCATGATTTGCAGTCAAATATCAGGGGTGCAGGAAAAGAGGGACTCAAGTTTATTAAAAAGAATCAGATTTTTTCATCTAGTGTTTTTTTAACCAAAGTGCAAAGGTCAATAATGACTCCTCTGGCAATAGCTCATATGAATAAAACACTGAAGGGCTCCAAAACCTTGAGAGACTTCACTTGTATAGAATATTGACGCTTCCCCTTTTTCTCTGCCTTTTCAGGGACAAAGTCCACCCTTTGTCTGTTGCCTCCTGCATGCCACTTGTTTTCATTGCTGGAGGCAAAAGAGGCCTAATTTGCACCACTGTCTTTTGGGTCCAATTATTATAATAGCAAATGTATTGGAAAAACAATCAAACCGAAACAATAAAGAGATGCTGCTATCATGAATTTTAATCATCTTCACATTTAAAATGTTTTTCACACCTTCAGCGATTTTTGAGCTTCACCTTGTTTCTCTGAAGTTTCTTCCTATTATCTGCAGTGTGTAGGCAATTGTTTGAACTGAGCTACAAAGCGTCTCAGCTCAGAAGGAGCTGCAGTGCCGTGGGAAAAAAATTGATGCCTTATAAAGATTTCTCATGTTTTTGCATCACATTTTAGTATCAAGCTAAATAAAAAATGTATATAAATAAAAAATGCATTTATCAAAAAAAAAAAAAAAAAAACAGTATACAAGGCCAACTAAACCTGTTGGAAAATAAAAGTGTTACTCATTAAATTATAAATGAACTATAATCACATGCTTTGCTGTAAGATAAATAAGTGCAGTTATTCTTGAATTGGGCAGATAAGTGGAAACAACTGCAGTGTCCTATTTCAAGGGCATAATATCTAATTATCTCATTTTAATGATAACAATACTCATTCCATTGCCAAATCAGCTTATTCTCCTGTTCAAATTAGGGGAAATACTCTTATTTTAAGAAACTTTTACTCATTTTCAGAACGTTTTGCAGTGTTGATACTAAAATGTTATTTCTAAATAAGTCATTTTTTCTTAAAAAGAGGCTATTTTATTTCTTTAATTGAGGAGGTAGGTGAGACGTTTTTGCCAGTGGAACAAGACAATTTACCTTTTTAAATAAGAAAAAAACCTTTTTTATTGTCTTAATTTAAGTGCATATTATCTAATCATTTTATTTTATCTAATTATCCTGTTTTAATAGTCAAATCATCTTCTTTACCTACGGCACTAAAATTAAGGGTAAATACAATTAATTTAAGAATTTGGTACTTTTTTCTTGAGCATTTCTGCATTGTAGTTTTAAAGACTTTAACACATCATGCATCATCAGAATCAGAAATAGTTTAATGATTCCAGGAGGAATTATCTTCATTACACGCTCCAGGTATGCAAACAACATGTTAAAAACATTCATCATCTAAAGAAATATAATACAATTTTAAACACTGAAAATATAAATATATACATATGCAACAATATATATTTATATATTTACAGATCTAAAAAAAAAAGTCATAGCAATGGGCAAAAGAGAGCAAAGGAAAATGTCAATAATTGTCAATAATTTTATAATCTGAGTCAGAATTACAGAGGGGTGGTTAAGAAAGTTGTCTCTAAAATGTCCTAATTGATGACGACCCATCAAGAAGACTTTTGACTTTTAGATTTTAGACAGATTTTATTTGTCATTTTGTTTACACAAGTTTAAAACAAAAAAGAAATTTCGTTTGGAAACAGCTCACTGGACAATTTCATCTTTTTAAAA
>NW_015151505.1:134404-136158 GCF_000732505.1 Cyprinodon variegatus
GGGGGGGTGGTCAGGTGGGCTCTCCTCATCCTCCAGAAAATCCAAGCACCTCTACAGCTGAGCTGTTGATGAGCAGTGGAGCGTGGTTAGGACGGTTCTTCCTGAAGTCCACCATGATCTCCTTGGTCTTCTCCACCTTCAGGATCAGGCTGTTATCTCTGCTCCACCAGCTGCTCCACCTCCTCTCTGTAGTCCAGGTCGTTGTCGTCTCTGATGAGGCCCACCACCGTGGTGTCGTCTGCAAACTTCACCATGTGATTGGTGGTGAACCTGGGGACGCAGTCGTGTGTTATCAGGGTGAACAGCAGGGGCTCAGGACGCAGGCCTGAGGGGAGGGGCTTAGACTGATGACATCAGAGGTGTTCTGTCTGACCCGGACTGACTGAGGTCTGTTGGTGAGGAAGTCTAGCAGCCAATAGCAGAGGGGTGTATTGAATCCCAGCTGTTCCAGTTTGCCCATCAGATGCTGT
This sequence comes from Cyprinodon variegatus, assembly GCF_000732505.1. Lineage (NCBI taxonomy): Eukaryota > Metazoa > Chordata > Actinopteri > Cyprinodontiformes > Cyprinodontidae > Cyprinodon > Cyprinodon variegatus. The sequence continues at coordinate 134,875 of NW_015151505.1, forward strand.
GGGATGATGGTGTTGAAAGCTGAACTGAAGTCCAGGAACAGCATCCGCATGTGGGTGTCCTTCTCCTACAGGTGTGCCAGGCTCAGGTGAAGAGCAGCAGAGATGGCGTCCTCAGTGGAGCGGTCAGGTTAAAGATGTCAGTGAGGACACCAGCCAGCTGATCTGCACACTCCTTATACACCTGCCCAGGTATGTTATCAGGCCCTGGGGCAAGAAGGTCACAAAGCAAAACAAAATGAAAGCATTTAAGGTCTCACTTCCTCCCCCTGCCCCTCCTGTTCTCTGCATTTCTCCACCACTGACCCTCTGACCCTCCCAGTGTTTTGCTCCCACAGCAGGTTGTGACTGGAGGCTTTTCCTCTGCTGCCTCTCAGCGGTTCTGATTTCATATCTGAGGGCTCCACAGACTTTGACCAACGTTAAAACAGGCCTAAAAAAACTTTATAGTGATTTTATTGATCTTCATTTAAAATCATTTGTCCTTTTTTATAACTATTATATTTTAGTTTAGTTCTACAGATCCAATTTATAACACGTAATCTCAGGTCATTTTACAGAGATAATAGATCAAATGCTCAGATCTGTTCAATGTTTATAATGCTTGCTTATTATCATAAATATGCCACTTTAAACTCATCATTTTAAATTCCATTTTTTGTTATCTTTGAATGGCCCTGATATGACGTCATAGATTGAAGGAACACAAACAGAAGAAGAAAAAAAATGGGAAATGGTCCTTTATTCGTTCTGAGGCCAAATCAGGCTTCATTATCACCTCGGGATTAACTAATGTCTATAATCTGGGTTATGAACGGCCGTTTGTCCGCTCACAGCACTGCTAACAGGGTGATAAAAGGTGAACATCCGGCCAGTGGCGCTTTATTTTGAAATGCCCACTGAAAGCGTTTGTTTCCGGTCAGCAGGTCGGCTCTCAGCCAATAAGAACACAGCTGCAACCCGGAAACGAGGCTAGAGCTTAAAAAAAAGGCGCCTGGTCAAAACAGGGGGGAAGCTGCAGGTAAGCTCGGTTCTTTTCTTAGATATAATAATAATGGCAACATTTCCAGGCTGTTGCCATGGCAGCAACATGGCGGCTTGGTGACGCAGCTTCTGATTGTCGCGTTTTTTCCTGAGGCTTTGACAGAAATGTGCGCTACATGCAGAGATGGGCAGAGTAGCACTACGTCATCATGTGTTTTCTCAACCAAAAGTAAAAATGTTACTAAAGTACTGAGGAACTGATGTTCTTACTTCCCATGATCATAACTGATTAACAGGGTTTTC
>NW_015151505.1:139153-140527 GCF_000732505.1 Cyprinodon variegatus
CTGGAAGCTGCTGCAGTGCATGCTGGGACGGCTGTCAGTCTGGTGATTATGAAGGAAACTTCATTAGAAATGACTTTGGAAAAAACTCATATACTGAAAGAGACTTAAAGGGCTGTGAGAAGGGAGAGAGGATGATGATTAAGGAGAAAACTAACAAAGAATATTTACCAGAGGTCTCCTTCCACACCTGCAATAAACCAGAGCAAAGCCTGGAGTGTTGCTCCACCTGATCTGCTGGCTTGTTTTTTCTTCCTCCTCATCAGAGGCCATGAGTTTCTCTCCTCATCCTCCCAGTCTCTCTGGGAGCAACAGTGTGGAGGAGCAGAGGAGCCGCTGGGAGAGAAAACGCAGCCGAGCAGCCAAAGAACTGGTTCAGACGGAGCAGCACTACTGCCAGCAGCTGGAACTAGTCACTACAGTAAGTTTCATCTCTGTCTGATGTTTAGCCCGTATTCAGAGGGCCGTTATTTATCCGGGAAATTAGTGCAATTGTTTAACTGCTTTTAATGTTTTTAATTACTTCAGACATTTCAATGCAGCAGAACCATCAGGATTTCAGAAACATAAATGTTTTCTCTAAAAAAAAAAAAAAAAGTTTTGATGATGCTCTGCACGCACACGGACTCGGCTCAGTTTAACCGCCGCAGTGCCAGTTGGCAATGGCAACAAAAACTATGCTGCAAAAAAAATGCAATCTAAATAAGTTATTTTTTCTTAAAACAAGTCATTTTTTTCTTGAATTGAGGTAAATGAGACACTCTGCCAATAAAACAAGACAATTTACATAAAAGATAAGAAAAAACATTCAAATTTTCATATTTTAGTGCATTTTATGTATACTGCTCAAAAAATAAAGGAACACTTTGAAAACACATCAGATCTTAATGGGGCAAAAAGTCCTGCTGTTTATTTATCCTGCTATGAACTGGGTGATGTGTTAGGAACAAAGGATGCCACATCATTTGATGGAAATGATGGCGTCCTGAGGCATCTCCTCCCAGATCTGGACCAGGGCATCACTGAGCTCCTGGACAGTCTGAGGTGCAACCTGGTGGCGTCGATTGGATGGAAACATAATGTCCCAGAGGTGTTCTATTGGATTTGGGTCAGGCGAGCGTGGGGGGGGGGCAATCAATAGTATCAATTCCTTCATCCTCCAGGAACTGCCTGCTTACTCTCGCCTCATGAGGCCGGGCATTGTCATGCACCAGGAGGAACCCAGGACCCACTGCACCAGCATAGGGTCTGACAATGGGTGCAAGGATTTCATCCCGGTACCTAATGGCAGTCAGGGTGGTGTTGTCTAGCCTGTATAGGTCTGTGCGTCCCTCCATGGATATGCCTCCCCAGACCATCACTGACCCACCACCAAAC
>NW_015151505.1:141539-143382 GCF_000732505.1 Cyprinodon variegatus
GGGGGTCGTTTGTTGACCTGGCTGAATAGGTGAGGTCAGGTCTCAGGTCATTGACCAGCTCCTCCCTTGCAGGATGATTTCTCTCCTTTCTTAGGATCAGTGAGGCCCCACCAGGTGAGATCCTGCATGGAGCTCCAGCCTGAGGGAGACTGACAGTCATGTTTAGCTTCTTCCATTTTCTAATGAAGCTCCAACAGTGGAACTTTTTCCACCAAGCTGATTAGTTTATTTCCCCGTAACCTTTCAGCCTGGTGGAGGTGGACAGTTTAGTCTGTGGTGTCTTCGGACAGCTCTTTGGTCTGCGCCATGTTAGTAGTTTGATTCTAACTGATTGTCTGGGGTGGACGGCTGTCTTTATGCAGCTAAACACCTCAGACAGGAGCAGCTAGTTTAGGGGAATAAATGGACTGTTAAAGGCAGACTAACAGGTCTCTGAGGGTCAGAGTTCTAGCTGATAGACAGATGTTCAAAGACTGATTCACAGCTGGATCATACAAATAAATAGTTAAATCATATATTATGATTTCTGGATTTTTTTTTTTTGTAGTTTGTCTATCAGTGGACATGCAGCTAGGATGATTCCAGATTCCTCTAAGTGGGAGAAGTTGGAAAACAGCAGTGTTCAAATACTTATTTTCCTCACCTTCCATCCATCCATTTTCCGTCGGGAAAAAAAGTCTTGTCCATAGAAGTTGTCCATATATGAGCGGAGGGTTATATGCTGTTCAGTGCAGTGAGGAATGCTCTGATCTTTATATTGGAGAAACCAAACAACCTCTCCACAGACGCATGGCCAAACACAGAAGAGCGCCCTCCTCTGGACAAGACTCTGCAGTACATCTACACCTGATGGACAAAGGACATTTCCCATCCCTGCATCAGAGCGCTACCTGTTGGATCTATGAACGGTTTTCTATGCTTCAACCAAACTAGCAGCATCCCTTTGGGATCCATGGCCTGAGACACACCCACAGCTTTGTCTACATCAGCCACCTGCCTGGCACCGCGCCGCGCCGCGCTGGAACCTGCTGCAGGATATGATGCTAATCTTTTTGACAGAGATGTTTACCTTTATTGTTTAAATTTAGTTATTATACAAATGTTAACAGCTTTGGAAAACATAATGAATGTTTGTTTGACCTCCTGTACTATATTGAAATTAACAAAAGCTCCATGGAGCCACAAGGGGCCCTAAAGAGCCTTAATTAGGGCCCTGGTCTAACTAGTCTGCAGCACTTCACTCTCATTAGGAGTCATTTTTCGTGTCCTGCTCTTATTTTCAGTTCATGTCTTGCCTTGCTGATGATACCATTATTTATTGCTTTGGGTCGTCTCTTCAACAGGCTATTCATTCCCTACAGAAAGCTTTTGTTGCTGCACAGTATTAATTTATTAATCTTAATTTAATAAAGTTAATGTTGTTTTCTAATAATAGGAAGGCGCCTCCAACCCTTCCAGTAGTGTCCACTCTGGAGGGGAATATCATTGAGGTGACTCCCTCACCTTCAGACCTTTTATTCATAAAAGAAATGAAAAGTTAAACTGGGCTCCTTCTTTCGTAATAAGACATGTTTTTCTTTCGGAGTAAAGAAGCATCTTGTCTCTGCCACGTTTTTATCGGTCTTAGATTCTGGTGACCTTTTTTCAGGGGTGGAAAGTAATGAATTACATTTACTCAAGTTACTGCAATTGAGTACTTTTCATGAGTAATTTGTAATTTTCTGAGTAGTTTTTGAAATATGTAATTTTTACTTTTACTCAAGTAAATTTTAAGTAGTTTTACTTCGCTACATTTAAAACCTACGACGGAGTATTAGGGCCACACATGAAGAGAAAAAATATT
>NW_015151505.1:143456-144680 GCF_000732505.1 Cyprinodon variegatus
GCTCTCACTGCATGGAATTAACCGCACGCCGCTTCACTTGTTGCTTTGATGAAATGATAGAACAGGATAAAGGATTGTTTCTATGGTGGACGTGTTTCTGTTGGGAGGAGCTGATGGAGGAACCAAGCAGGAAGTGACATCATCAGAGCAGAGCTCTCTAACCCTGAAATCCCACATCCACCGTCACCAGTGCTCCTTTTTTTTTTTTTTTTTTTTTGGAGGATGTTGGGGAAAAAATGTCAGAAAGTTCCCATCCCTGCATCAGAGCACTACCTGTTGGATCTATGAACGGTTTTCTATGCTTCAACCAAACTAGCAGCATCCCTTTGGGATCCGTGGCCTGAGACACACCCACCGCTTTGTCTACATCAGCCACCTGCCTGGCACCGCGCTGCGCCGCGCAGAAACCTGCTGCAGGATGTGATGCTAATCTTTTTGACAGAGGTGTTTACCTTTATTGTTTAAATTTAGTTATTATACAAATGTTAACAGCTTTGGAAAACATATTGAACGTTTGTTTGACCTCCTGTAATATATTGAAATTAACAAAAGCTCCATGGAGCCACAAGGGGGCCCTAAAGAGCCTTAATTAGACCCCTGGTCTAACTGGTCTGCAGTAGGGATGGGCGATATGTTATCGTGTGCGATATATCGTCAAAGAAATTCCTCGTGGTAACAATTTGTCATCTCGCGATAAAAATGATAAACTCCCACCGGTGACGTATACTGCGCGTGACGCAGCTGCAGTCCAACTCACGTGCGAGCCATGCGCAAACAACAAGCATGGCGGAAGGCGGAGGAGAAGTGCCCCAAGACCTGGTTCCTAAAAGAGGCTCCAGCTCCGTTATCTGGAACTGGTTTGGATTTAAAAAGTCTGATACGGAGTAGAAAGTCGTAATATGCTAAGTTTGCAGACAACCTGTGACGACAACGGACAGCAACACTACCAATTTATTTCACCACCTAAACCACAAATACAAACCGGAATATGATGCTAGTCAGAAGATGTGCTGCGATGCAGCAGAAGCCTCGACTTCGAAAACCTCTGTTAAGAAACCGACTGCCACTCAAACAAAACTTGCCGACGCGTTTGCTCATTCCACACCATATGACAGCCAAAGCAAGCGATAAAAAGAGTTAACAGAGGCTGTTGCACAGAGAGGTATTTCAATTTTTATATTCTTTTTAAATTTATTGAAATTATTTTTTTTTTATTTCATTGTT
>NW_015151505.1:145126-146827 GCF_000732505.1 Cyprinodon variegatus
GTCCCTATTCAAATAAATAAATAAAATAATAAAACAATAAATAAAATTATTTGCACCGTCCTTGTGCTGTGAGGAAGTATGTTCTTTAGCCCAGCTGATCTTTTGCAGTGTGGATTTCCACTGAAATACGCCTTGAAATCGATTAAAACACCTTGTGGTCAATTCCATTCACGACTCATCCTTTTTTGCATTAAATAACTCAAAGTAACTAAGTAACTTTTACTCAAATTACATTTAAAACGAAGTAATTTTGTACTTTTACTTGAGTAAATTTTGAGATGGGTAATTTTCCTTTTACTCTGAGTAGAATTTAGGCAAAGTAAAGATACTTTTACTCTTTTTTGTACTCTTTCCACCTCTGCCTTTTTTTTTTTTTTTAACAGTGTGCCCAACAGATTTTACTTTCACAAGTGTAGCGGTATGGCAATTGCCATGTAGTTCCACTTGTTTCATGCATATAAATAGCTTTATTATAATTATGCAGGGAGTTTTACAGTTTATATGGACACTGCAATGTAAGTAGAGCAGAAAAACAGAAGAAAAAGGAGAAAAGATGAAAGAGATAGAAAGGAGACAATGACAAAACATTTTCAGTCTGCTTCATCACCTGTAACGAGATGAAAAAAGAACAGCACAACCAAAAGACACAGTACAGCAACACCTTGAAACTATCGCTAAAGTAATATTATTAAGTCTGACATGTACTCTGCCTTTTTTCTAACAATGTTTCTTCTTCATGTCTTCCAATGGTGGACTCTGTTTCCCATGCTTCATTGAGGTTCATCACAGACTATAGAGCCATGACATCACTGTGACCTGTCCTCTCAGGTGGGATGGTCTTCCCTCTCTACCAGAAGGCAGTGTCATTGCTACACCTTTATTTCCAAGGCCCTTCTTGGATTGCTGCCCTTTTACGTTTGTACCTTACTTCCACAGTAAAGTATGGCTCCTTCTGCCCTGAGATCCAACCATCAGCTGTTGCTCCTCGAACAGAACTGGGGGAGAAAGTCTTTAGCTACTGGAAGTTGACTGAGTTTTTATTATTAAATGCTTTTAAGTTGAAAGTGAAGGAATTTGAAGCAGCCTCAATGATCTGTAATTGTTTTACTTGATATGTTATTTCATTTAATGTATCTCTCTTTCTTATGTAACTTTGCTGCCTCTTGACCACGACTCCATGGAAAAATTGGTTTTTAATCTCAATGGTATTTTTTTCCTGGTTAAATAAAAAAAAACAACTTTTTTGAGGGTAGATCAGCGTTAGCTGCAGATCCTCTGAATAAAAGATGGATTTCTGATCTAAATCCATCAAATGGTTCAGAGAACCTTCCTGTTGGTTCCAGCTCCGGTTTTAACTGGTGTTCTTTCCCTCCTTTGCTTTGTTGCTGTTTGTAGTTCTTTGTGGAAATCCTTAAAGCCAAAGGAACCTTAAAGGAGGACATTAGAGAAGCAATCTTCAGCTCAATCAAATCCATTCTGTCCATCAATCGGTAAGTTTATTTATCACTGAATTCATACGTTTATTTTTTTGATTAACTGATTAATAATCAGATAGCCAAAGGTTTTTTTAAAGAAGACTTTTTAACTAAAGGAAACCAGGTCCAACTAAAATAATTCCACTCCAGGAGTTCTGGATAGAGCAGATTGACAGATAAAAAAACTTTTTTTTTTCTTAAATGCTCAATGTTCCATATTCTTTTT
>NW_015151505.1:148459-150010 GCF_000732505.1 Cyprinodon variegatus
AACCAGTAGGTGGCAGTAGTGTTCTTTGACAAACATGGATGCCTCCAGTAAAGCACATTCAAATGTAATTACTCTTAATTAAAAACACTGATCATTTATTGAACAGGATGGAATCATTTCAGATTTAAAGAACTTTCAGAAGTTTGAATTCTGAATATGAGCGACTTTTCCTTTAAAGCCTTAGTTTTGCTGAGCGGAGTATGATCTCATGTCTGCAGGTATAAAACCTCTTTATCTCGGTCTGATTCAGCTGCTAAAGGCAGTTTTAGCAGCGTTCGTCATGGATCCAGTCGCATGCGCTCATACGGATGATGTCGCTGCGAATGTTGCCACACTAGACGTATTTCCACTCTCATACGGCTTCTTCATGCCACAGTGGCTCCATACCGTCATTGTTTTGCCCACCATCCTTCCTCCAACATCATTGTCCCTGTCAGGGAAGCCAAAATATCCCATACATGCGACTTAAAGGATGCGGCTGGTTTTCCAAGCTCCTCTCCTCTGCTAGCTATGATCACCGCTCTGTTTCACCTGATTGGACTGAGCAGGCCCTCTCCGTGTGAACAGGCCTCTTTATTTGTTTGTTTGGTCGGCCAATCCTTGGACCACTCACATGCGAATCGTGGAGAGAAATCCGTAAATATCTCTGACCAGCAATGATCTGTTGCACCACTAATCAATACCAAGCAGGATGGTTAAAGATTCAGGGAAATGTTACTAGTTTAAATAGATTTATGGAAACAAAACATGTATTGTTTCTCTGTTTTACAGGTTGGGGGGAAAGTTTCTTGTGTTCCAGCTGAAGCTGTTAAGCAGGTGTATTCAAACAAAGTTTATCAAACCTTAAGCTCCTCAGGGAGCCGTTTTCAAGGCTGCAGCTGACTATACCCATAGTCATTCTACATAGTTTGATCTGTTCTTTGTTTCAGGAAAAAAATAAACCATTTTCTCTTCATAGCTGCACTGAACAGAAAGGAAAGCTGTGGGATTTCTGGTTAGGAAGGATTGGACACCTATAATAAGATTTTTAAGTCTAAATGAGGGTTTGAGTGTCTGCAGAGTCTCTCTGGTTTATAGAGCTACAATGAAGACTGAAGTATAAATTACAGCCTGACTTGGTGGATGAATGGTTCCACAGTTCCCATACATCTTCATTATCTGCCCATTACTGGAGCAGTGGTTAAAGCACACCGATGGGCTGTTTTGTGGAACGTCGGTTGCTTAGAAAGGTTTCTGATTAAAGACTTTGCTCTTTTCTGACATGTTATAGTCGCTAAATGTGTGAAAGCTAGAGGTTATAGATAATAGATCTTTATCTTATAATAAATACGTGGATCATTCTCTGAGCTTTCGATGATTGAAGCAAAAAACATTGCATGTGCATAATGCTTAATTCAGTTCTATTCACTTTATTTCTATAGCGTCACGTAATATCACGTCATCTCAGGTCACTTTACAGAGACAATTCAACCAGATCATCCAGTCAGACTCATTGACTCTTCAGCAATCCCTCACACCAAGCATGCTTGTAGTGACAGTGGAGAGGAAAAA
>NW_015151505.1:151962-155274 GCF_000732505.1 Cyprinodon variegatus
CTGAACATTTCCAGTTATAAAGTGCAGCAGTGATCAGAATGTAGGCAGTTTAGGAGAAAATGAAAAAACATTTTAAAGTCAATGTGCAAAAAGGCATTGATATGGAAAGGTTTAATGCAAAATAAATGGTGCAAAATGCAGTCGCACAGTGAGTTGTGTGACTTCGAACCCAGAGCTAGCCTCGTTGCTAACAACTGATCCAATTCTCTGTCTGCCTCTGTAACCATTGTTTTGTAATCTAATCCTGTGAAAAAGCCCACGTAGAGGCGCTGCAGGGAAATGATCAAACTTCATGAATCATTTAGGAGAAATGCTCTGGGATGAGTTTGAATGATTAGAGATGAAATCTGCCTCCGTCTGAGGATGACCTCACTTCCTGCCATGTTTTCTCAGATCCAGCTAAAGAAAAACAAAGCCTTCCGGCGCTTTAAGACGCTCCAAGAGGCTCGACCGCAGTTTGACAACCAGAAGCTGGAGGACTTACTTCAGATGCCAGTTCAGCGAATTCAGCAGTAAGACTTCGCCTCGTTGTTTGAGATGAAAATGTTCCTTATAAGAATGCCAAACTGAGGAGGAACTTTACTGTTTGCATTCTGAGTGCAACCTATTCGTTGCAAAGGAAATGTTTTGTTACAGTCAGGAAGTTTTTGTCTGTTAACATGGGAAAACTGTTGTATTTTACTATTTATTATTTTATTTTCAATCACAATAACAGGAAAATTGCACCAGCTGAGTAACACGAGTGAGTTCAGAAAGCAGGGTGCTCCTATCCTGAAAAGGTTCCTGGTATAAAACCATCAATCCCTTATAAGAGATTGAAAATGATCTGACCAAAGGGATGTGTTAAATCTAGGTGTGTCAGTTAATAAATAATTAATCAGTCAGTGGGCCTATATATGGGGCTACAGGAAGTCACTGTGCTGTTTGGTGACATGGTGTGTACCACACTCAACATGGACCACAGGAAGTGACGGAACCAGTTCCTCAGTGGACTAGAAGGAAATTTATAGACGAGCGCGTAAAAGGAAAAGGCTAAAAGACCGTTTTCAAGCATCTGGATTTTCCTGTGACTACAGCTGCACAAGACCAGATCCACGTAGCCGACCTCCCTGAACGTGGCTGCAGGAGGAAAACTGATGCCAAATCAGAGACGAATAATATGGATGTTAACAGAAAAGCCCAGAAAAACTTCTAAGGATTAAAATTGAACGTCTAGTTCAGGGAACATCAGCATCAGGGTCGTCCGGCTTTGGATGACGGGCTGTAGACGGCGAACAAGCTCATCAAACCGACACACAGACAATCCTCGCTAGTTCCTGAATGTCGCTCTGGCGTTGTGGCGTGGAATTATGGAGGACCAACTCTGCCATATCTAAAAATAGATACAGATATAAATAAATGCTCAATAAATAAGCATACAATTAATTTCCCCCCAAAAATACATTAAAAAAGTAAATGTAGGTAGAAATTAAATTATACAGTCAGACATAAATATATAGATCTCTTTTAATTATCTTCATTATTTATTTGCCTTTGTAGAAATTACCTTATTTATTCACTGTCTGTTATAATCTTTATTTATTACTTATTTTTTAAGTATTTTATTTTGTAAATGTGATATTTTTGTCTTGTGTTTTATTCTTCCTTTGTTTTTTCTACCCTCTTTATTTCTTCAACGCCATTTATGTCTGCCTGTCACTCTAAGCCCCGCCCCCTCCTTATTTGCATAATGAAGCAGAAATGTAAAATGTAAAAACGACGGCAGAAATAAAAAGCATGGAAGAAATAAAGAGGGTAAATATAATAAAACTGACAAAAATAATATAGCATGCATATAAATACTTAAAAAATAAGTAATAAAGTTAAAGATTATAACGGACATTCAATAAATAAGGTAATTATTACAAAGGTCGAATAAAAGAAACTAATTGAAAGTAATATATTTATACATTTGTCTCACTGTATAATTTAATTTGTTTTTTATTTTTTGGGGACAATTAATTGTATGTTTATTTATTAATTGAGCATTTATTTAGTTCTGTATTTATTTTTAAATATGGCAGAATTGGTCCTCCATATAGAATAGCATAGACCACGCTTTACAATTGGACGTAAATCAATAATATCTGCATCATACCTGCAACAAGCTAACTGACACACTGCTGTTAAAGGATAACCAGCCCTTATTACGCCCCTGTATACTACACATCCCAGGACGCACCATGAGGCTGAAACAAAGCCTGATCCAGAAATTCTCGGACGACTGGAGAATCGGCCTTAAAAAGGCAGAAACTTGTACACTGTATGCACGGCTTTACTTATTTCAGGTTCAAAATGCAAATACAAAATGGTTAAATCTGGACTTCTACGAGTCCTTTTTTTTTTTCTATTTCCACCAGTCTATTTTTGGGTGCAAATGCGAAAAAAAACCCACTTGCATTGTTCATCCCTGCATTTTCCTAGCAGATTCTAAACTCCAGGATCTACTGCAGGGACAATCTCATTTGGTGGGGTGGTGCCAAAAATAGGGAAGGTAACCCGCATACAGGGATCACACTCCCAGAAGGGAGAATAGCAGATGTAGAAGAGAGCAGCAAGTACTTTGGAAATCACAGGCTAATGGCGACTGCAAAGAGGCAACAAGGAAAGCAGCAACAGCCAAATACCAGTAAGGACTGAGGCCAGTTCTGAGAAGTCGGATTAATGGTCCAGGCAATCAACAGCTATGCCCTGACAATAATCAGGTACCCTGCTGGCATAATAAGTTGGCCACAGGAGGGAATGTAGGCCACAGATATTAAAACACGGAAGCTACTCACCATTTATGGCAGATTCCCCCCCAAAGTATCCAGACTATACACCAAGAAGGAGACAAAGGCCTCCAGGGATCCAAAAATACATCAAGAAGATGGCCCAAGGTCTGAAGCACTCAGTGTCTCAGACAGTGGGGGCTGGAAATGAAGGAACCATCGTGAACATTTTCCATTTGTCTTTGGCCATATTGCAGTTCTGAGTCTGCAGTTCAAGGAGCTTAGGGCAGGTTTCAGAGGTCTTTCAAATGTTCCCCCCCTCTTAGGACAAGATGAAATGACGCGTCTTGTGGTAGAATAAGGAAAGCTCTGCAGTCTACTGATGGGGCTTCACAGGTCTGAGGTGTAGAGTTGTAATGTAATCTCAGGTAAAGTTATACACTCACCGGCCACTTTATTAGGTACACCTGTCCAACTGCTCGTTAACACTTAATTTCTAAGCAGCCAATCACATGGCGGCAACTCAGGTCTACCTCTTGAGAGCAGTTCATGAAACCTTTTG
>NW_015151505.1:158333-161061 GCF_000732505.1 Cyprinodon variegatus
ATTTGGTTTGGTTTCTTGTGTATCACTCTAGAAACATCTCATGATGGGTGAAAGTAAAGAACTTTCTCAATACCATTATTTCATTATTTCAAGAATACAAAACTTGTAATAAAGTTCTTAAATGTTTAAAGGGAATAAAATTAAGACCATCAGACTCTGCTTCAGGCTTTATTTTTAACATTTAAGCTTGCTTATAAAAGGTACCAATAGGTGGTCTCATGTTTATCATTCTAAAATCATTTGAATTAAAACATTTTCTTGTTGATTCATGTCTTTATATTTCTGACTTACGTTAGAAAAACTTATCTGTGAAAACAGTAATTCAGAATAAGCTGATTACTTTAAAGCCTTTTCTCTTCTTTTTGTTCATTCCACCTTGTGGTTAGGCCTGACAGTAGCTGGCGGCTGATTCAGCACGACTGACTTGACTTTGTGCAAACAGGTCCCATGTCAGCCATTTTCTTTCAAGTCAAAGCCTTTGTTCTTTTTCCATATGATCCTCGGAGAAATAAAACATTTGCAGGCCGGGCGTTTTCACTTCAAAGACCTCGCTGTTGTACGATGAACATTTTATATAGACAGTTTTAATCTTAGCAACTTCATGGGAGAATACTGCCTCATTGTAAGTTTTAAAATAGGCTTTTATTTGTTCCGAACTCGGGATGATTTGAAGACTTCTTTCCTAAAATTCCCAGTTGCGCTCGGCTACTCTGAGACGCCAATTTGCACAAAAATAAGAAACACATTTTTGTAACTTTGTGAGGAGAAACGGGCTCAACAGAACCTTTATGTAGAAATAAATCTGATTTAAAGAGTGGCTTAAAAAGAGAGAGTGGGATTGTATTCATGCTGCCTGGAAAACAGCTAATTAGGCCAAATGTATTATTAATCATTTTTTAAACTCTAAACAAGATTTGCTTTCATTCAGCTTGTATTAAAATAGTTTGAGATGAGCATGTACATGATTAAAATTTGAATAAAGTGAAAACATTGAACTTTCTTTTTCACTTGTTTCACAGCTGACACATGTATGATATTGATTCCTGAAATATTTTAAGCCTGTTTCTTTTAATTTTGGTGATTTTGAACAGAAATGAACAGAAAATGAAAATACAGACTTNTTTTAAGCCTGTTTCTTTTAATTTTGGTGATTTTGAACGGAAATGAACAGAAAATGAAAATACAGACTTCAGAGTAGTGGAAAATGTGATGATTTGATACATTTGTATAGAAATACAGGCCATGCTCTTATCTTGAGGGCAACCTGCCTAATTATTCACCCTTTTCTTTTAAGATTACAATGTTTCAGCAGCACATTCAGCATAATGGGCTTTTGTTTGTTTAGTAAACGATGAAAACAAACCTTCGCCAAAAATTTCTACTTTAGAGGAAAGAAAAGGCTTTGCCTTTATAATTTGAATGTATAATAAAGAATTGAAATTTATTGATCTCACACTGGAGAAATGTAGCTCTGCGTTTAACCCCTCCCCTTGGGGAGCAGTGGGCTGCCATTGTGCGGCGCCCTGGGAGCAGTGAGGGGTTAAGGGTCGTGCTCAGAGACCCAGAGTGGCAGGCTGTGGGGATCAAACCGGGAACTTGCTACCCTCTCAGAGCACAGAGCTCTGCTCTAACCACTAGGCCATCACTCCCCTCTATTGCTGTCACCAGCTGTGTAGTAAGGCACGTTTATTTCTATAGCGCAGTTCAGTACGTGAAAATAAGGAGACCGGAAGAGTTTTGGCTGTGAATTTAAACATGTCCAGCCTTCTGCGGCTTTTACCGCCATAGGCTCTGTCACCTAGCAACCATGAGAGATCACACACAAACAGGAAAAGAATAAATACAGAAATTCTCACTGCTGTTTTGGGTGTTATTAAAATGTTTGGGGATCTTCAACAGCTGCATGATGTCAGATTTCTAGCCGCCACACGCAGAGATATCGGAATCTGAGCTAAAGTGTCAGCCAAACCCATTTACACAATAAAAGATAAAACCTTTCAGTAAACCAAACATTACCGCCACATATCTGACTCAGTAACCATTAAAACTGTTTAGCGCCATTTCCCTTTGTCCTCTGAACACGGAGCAGCCGGCCTGCTTGGACTGGACCAGAATCATGGGATACCCAAGTTTATGGAAGATACATAGGACCCATTCTTCGAAACTGTCAAAAAGAAGGATGCATTTATAGGCCGCATGACGAGGAGTCTTCCAATCCAAACAGACCTCAGCGCCGTGCTATGACGTAATCAGGCTACGAATTTGGCCTTCAGAGGACGCATCCCATGAATTCGAACTCAGCCTAGAAGACCTGAGTGGTCTGGGAGGTTTACCCACTGACAGGACGACTTCCTGTTCAACTTTCTGTTGCCGGTACCCACGGCTACTTAAGGCTAAACTCCGCTGAAAGCTTTGCTGAGTCTGGACCAGATCCCTCCGGAGAGGTCTGTCCTCGCTGGACAGAGTCAGACTACCTTTTTCTTACACTTCAGAGGGAGCTAAATTTAGAGTTGACGTTTTTTTCCTGCGAATCAAACAGAGTTGAACGCAGTGTTTCCTGAAACACCTCCAGCAGAGCAGAGTAGAGATTGAGAGCCAAGTGCTCTGTTAGGAACATAACACCTTTGAAAGACCGAGAGTCTGACCTCTTCGTAATACATCATTCAATGATATCAAAAAATCTATTTCTAAACAAATCACCAGACATTTTCAGAAATGCTCCTATATC
>NW_015151505.1:164524-170904 GCF_000732505.1 Cyprinodon variegatus
TAGGAGATGAGGCAGTCTGCTCATGAGCTCTTTATCAGAGAATCCAGCCGCATTTCATCTGCGCCGAGTCCTACTGATGAACTAGCGCTAGATTTAGCGTAGTTCGGTTGTTTCTGGCCCGGTTCAGATACGGTCTATTTAAACTCAACAGTTATCTGGGTTACCGTGCTCAGACCGATCTCAGCATGGTTTCAAAGGGGTAAATGGGGCTCTAATGTCCTCATTCCAGTGTGATGTTCAAAACAATTTAAAGGAGACCACCAACACAAACTGCTCCCAGTTAAAACATTCAGTTATTGGTTTTTCTATACAGATGATGGACAGACAACAGTTGAACATCTATTATAGTTTTTGACAGTAGAATGAAATCAATGAGTTGGTCTCTGAGTTTTAAAACAAAGAAAATATTGGAAGAAGTATTTAAAGATGCCCTGCCACAGATGCCGTTGTGTCTTTGTTTCCTGTAGGGGCTGTCGATGCTCTGTCTGAAGTATCCCAACGTATCAAGGACAACGCTCAGCGCCATGACAACCACCTGCAGCTCTGCAGAGTGCAGAAACTGCTGAAAGGCCGGAAGGCACAGGTGTTGGCTCCAGGTTGGATCATTTTGTTACGTATTCCTTTTTATTTTCTGCATGAGTTTCCCTTAGCTGGATTCTGTTTCAGCAGACTGGGTTCGTAACAGAGCACTTATAAATCCCTACATAGATTCCAAAAAAGTAAAAACAAATCAATCCACTGGACTTTGTTTTCCAAGTTTGAAGACCTTTAGCTTCCCATCCAGGAATTTTTCAATTTAAAATGTCAGAAATGGTGTTGATTTCATGACTTTATAGAGTGGACCAACAAAAAATCCTTGTTTTGGTTTAGAAATCATGCAAGTTGAAACAAACGAACAGTTCCATCTCTTTGGAATGGGGGTCGTTTGGCTTCTTTGTTAGCCTGCAATGCCCCATACCTGTCTATGCCTCTGAAAGGGGGGTCGTTTGGCTTCTTTGTTAGCCTGCAATGCCCCATACCTGTCTATGTCTCTGAAAGGGGGGTCGTTAGGGGGAATTGTTGGCCTGGCTGAATAGGTGAGGTCTTCTGTTCTCCTATAAAGGAGTTGGGGCTGCGATGATGGCTGGAAGGAATCAACTCTATCTGCATTGCTTTTGTCCAAAATGTGAACATTCTGGTCCTCCAAAGAATGTCCTTTGTCCATGAGGTGTAGATGTACAGCAGAGTCTTGTCCAGTGGAGGGCGCTCTCCTGCGTTGGGCCATGCGTCTGTGGTTGTTTGGTTTCTCCAATATAAAGATCAGAACATTCCTCCATAGATTTTTTTGCCAGGCCTCCAAGCTTTCGTTCCTCTTATTAGTCAGTAATGTTCTTAAGATCGTGCAGAGACTTTAAACTGACTGAGCATCAATGGAAATATTTCATCTTCTAGAAATAACATCAGTTCTTTGTTTGCTATTTCTCAGTTACCTTTTTATTCTTCTCCAGTAGTTTTCTTCTTTTTTATGGATAGAAAATAATAAGTCACTATTTCCAGCTACATCTCTGAAGATGGTAATAATTAAAGGATTGCAATGTGTTCAGTTTATTTGAAACACAGCCTAACCATGAACTGATGCTTTTCTCGCTCTGCCTTCTGCCACAAGGCTTGTCAGTAAAGCTTTAATCACTGAAATGACTTTCAGCAGGAAAATGGTTTCTGTTTAGTTTAACTTCCTCTCTTAAGTTGTTGTTCATCCAGTGCTGTGTGGAAGGGTGACTCTTTTCTCCCCACCAGTCCTCCTCCTTTTGATTGTCTGAAGAGAAACTGGCCTCATTGTAGTGCTGCTCACCCTGCCCATCTCCCCCAGGACCAATTAAAGGACCGTTATCATCTGGTCATGTCCCTGACCAGATGATAAAAACAACACCACAATATATGTGTCCCTAGTTAGTATGTTTTCTTGCTTTATCTCAGCCAGAATAATCTAAAGGTAATTATTCACACCGTATCTCTAAGCACAGGAAAAACCTTTAGTCCCCATAAGGCCTGTCGGTCCTCAGAAGGTTGGTAAATATACCAAAGACATCCATACACATAAAATAAACACGAACACATTTCTCCATCCTTGTGGGGACTTTCCATTGACTTTGATTCATTTCTAACCAGTTTCTACAGCCTAAGGTATGGGTTCATACCTAACCCCGATCTAAACTTAGTTCACACTTTAGTCCAAACCCTAAAACAGCATCTGTACTCATGGGGACCAGGCATTGGTTCCCACAAGAGTATGAGAGCCCCATCATGTGCTAAGATTAATGGAAATGGTCCCCACAATGTAAGAAATATTTGCCCAAACACCTGCATGCTGACCCATTCACCTACATCCTCACTATTAGTACAGGAGAAAAGCAGCTCCTCTCACAGATCAGACGCATCAGGGCGCCCCTCAGACATTAAGCAGCTCTGGAGGACAGCAGAGACTCAGAGCCTGGATCATTCCGTCACACAGCCAGTGGGGACCAATATTATTACTCCATGGTAGAAAATGCACAAATTTTTCTATTGAAGTTTTGTTTTTTTGTTTGTTTGTAGGCACCTGTCCACATTTCTTTCATTTTTTTATTGCAAAATTTAACCAGAGTAATGGAAAAATTACAGGTTAATTTGAATATTCCAAACTTTAATACGTCAGAATTAAATCTGCTTCTACCGAGTAAATATTAAATAACTGCTGTTTGTTTAATCTGATTTTAACCTGAGGGTTAAATGTTATCATGGTTTTAAAACAAATGCAGGGGAAAAAAGGTAAAAATTTGAACAAAATAATTTTTAAAAAGTTGCCGAAAAATATCTGAAGAGGAATTGGAAATTAGACATGTGATGATTAGGGCTGGGTCAAAAAATGGATGTCTAGGTAATGAGATCGATTAGTTTAATAGTGACGCTCGTGACGTTCACATTCAACTGAGAGGGAAAGATGAACTCAAGATGACTTCAAGCCAGACAGCCTCAAATATGGCCAATAGGTTGACTGCAGACATTAACAAATGGGGGCTGATCAGCAAACATCCTGTTGTTACAGACAGCGCTGCTAATATGGTTTGATTCAGTGAAGATAATGCAGCTCATGCATGTCTGCTGTGTCACCTCTGCTCGCTCGAGTGACGCTTCACTTTTTCACTTTTCACAAACAAGTTTGCACTTTTTAGACAGTTTTGTTCACATCTCAAGTTTAAACTGTCTGAATTACAAGTTTTCACTTTGTGTTTAATATGACAAGAAAAAATAAAATATGAGTATTTTGAAACCCAGTTGAACCACTTTCATTATTGTAAAAACAGATCGAATTGAAACTAATTGATTTAGAACCCTATGAATCAAAATCAAATTGATTCAGGACTTTGGCGAAATTACCCAGCCCTACCAATGATGATTGGTTTAGTGTTTTTAGAACTCAAAATTTTATTTGAAATAAAAAAAAAGATTAGTTTAGGCTTCGTGAAGTAGTCGATGTTTAATTTCTCTGACCTAAGATTACGCAATCCAGGTAAGATTTGAACTAAATGATTAGAATATTGGATTGTACAAATCTGTTTATTTTGTATTTGGAACTTACAGTAGCAGCCATTCAAAATGGCCGCTCCCAGTCAAACGCCAGCCAATGGCAGCCGCCTTCCTGCAACTCCCAGCAAGATCCCCTCCAACTTCCAGCCACTGGAGTCAGCTCCTCCTTCTCCTGGGCTTGCATATTTTACTCCACCCTTTCACTGAATTACAGGGTCTGACCAGGAGGTGACGCTTCTCTTTAGATCTTAACGTCCACAAATCATGACAGAAAGAATATTTTAGTACAAATATTGATGTTTAAACAGGAATTGTAGACGACCAGCCAAAGAAACTGTGGAAATGTTGAATGGCTGCTGCTGTATGGGGAAACGGCACCTCAAATGATTTTCTATCAGTTTAACATCATTGGCAGGTACAGGAAATGTCAGTCTGAACTGTTGAGTAATAAGGAATGGATTCAGACTGTAAAAGTAATATTTGAAATGAAGATCTCTATTCCAACTTACGACAGATAAGGAATAATCCATGGAAAAATAAAAATTCCCAAGCTTGTCCTTTGTAGGACATTGGAAGAACACTTTGAGAACGTCCTCCACCCAGCCGACACGCCTTCCATGACCAATGGATTAATCAGGTGCTCGGGGCCATAGATATAAACAACCACTACAGCCAACCATAGCAGTTGCATAAAATACTGGTCTATGCCGTATTCTATATTAGCATCATTGAATATGGTAATAGAAGCAGTAAATTCAGATTTGCTCCCATCCATCTAAAAGTTCCCATCCTGTAAATCAACCCCCTCATGTAGCTCAGCAGAGGCATGCTAACCAGCCACTCATTTGATTCAGGGGTGTTAAAAAGGGGGGGGCATCAAAAAGCTGCAGGATAGTAGCTCTGGCGGAGCCCCCCTGAAACAGGCGTCGCATAAATAAGAAAGAAACTGCTAAAAACCGTTAAATGAAGAACATTTTATTACTGCTGATGCAAACAGCAGCCTTCATTCCACACGTCTGCTGGTCGTGTTGCAAAGATCTCTGAGTTTCATTTGAAATTTACTCTTCAGAAACTAGTCAATTTTTGACTTCATTTATAGATTTATACCAGGTTAGAAACTTCTTTTTATTTTCTAAAAATGGAGGTGGTTACTTTCCATTGTTACTATTTTTGCTACCTTACCTGTAACTATAGGATTTAAACCAAAAATGTTTTTGTTTTTTTTTATAATGAAAACATTTGCTTCTAAAACTATCCGTCCGCAGGGAGGTGGTTCATCCGGGAGGGCTGGCTGAACATCGTCCCTCCAAAGGGTTCAGAGACGAAGCCCAAGATGTTCTTCCTGTTTTCCGACCTGCTGCTGGAGGCCAAGTGCTGCAGTCCGCTGTCTTTCTCCAGCGGCAGAAAGTACGTGGGCCAGCATGCCTATCCACTGAGAGACGCCGCCATTGAAAAGGTGTTTGGCCACACCAGGAGCAGCGGAGGCCTGCTCAGTGTGAGTGTCTAAGCTTCAGTAAAGCTCATTCTTTCTTTTCCACTTTGTTTTTTTAAACATGGAAAGTTTGGTTTATGTTTAACTAACTTGATAAACTAAAAATATAATTTCCCGTATTTTCCCATTCAGTGGGAACTAAATTCATATAGATATGAATATTGATATTGCATATCAAGTACAACAGTTTTGGCGGGAGTGTAATATAGTACATAATACAGTTCCAGAATACAGATGCTGACCAGGCAATACAGAAAAGAATAAAACAAGATAAACGAATATCTGTATTTTCTAATATTCTAATAGAACTTTCCTGAAAGTGTTTTGTAAGTCAGTGAAAGGTTCTGTAATGTCTGAGCCGCCTCCTTCTATCTCATCGTGCGTTCTTGTACGTTCCCATGTGCTCAGGAACCTCGTCAGCCCTGGTGCTCTTCTTATTCACAACAGCAGCAGACTGAGAACGGAAAAAGTCCCTGGATGTTGTTCTGGCCCCTCCCTCTTTACCCAGAATGCATCAGAGCAGACTTGTCCTTTCTCTAAGGTTTCAAACCATAACTTGACATCAATATTTCATTCTACTAAATCATCATTTTTTTTCTACTTTCTGGTTATTTGATGGACTGTTGTGAATTTAGACTTTTCTTTAACGGGTCTGTCTATAAATCCATCTATCATCCATGTTATGATTGCGGATCCAAACAGGGAGACGTGTTAAAAGGCGAGGAGGAAGGAAAGCGGGTAAGAAAATAAAGTGAATAGACCAAGCAGCAGCTGTTATTAAACTGATCCGTCCGTTCAGTCCATCATGAAGTTATGAGATCGCTGAATATTAATGCTCTCCTGAAGCAGCCATACACTGAACACAGCAGTGGACTTCTGCCTGAACAAGACGTCTTTATTATATTACAGCAGGAGAACAGGGAGACGAGGGAGAGCAGGGAAAGAGGTGCAGAGAGAGCAGCAGAGCCGCCATCAGGATAAAGGATTTCAGAACCTGACGTTAGATTTCAGGGAATAAAGCTCCTGCCACACCTGGACCATTTAGAGCAGCGTCTGCCTGACTTACAGGGAAATCTGGCAAAAATGCTGGCATATGTAGGATGAGTTATGAACACGCTGAAACACGTCGACAAATGGTGATATGGCGGCGTACATTCATCCATGGGCCATCAGTTCCAGGTCAGTTATCTGATGGTCGACATCCGTTCAGTGTCAGTTCCTCATCAGTCGTGGCGTCTAGCTGATCCTAAACCTCTGAGTAACTTGTGCATTAATTCTGCGTAACTTATCCAGAACTTCTCTCCAAGCATATCAAAGTATCTGCCGTGTTCCAGACGAGCGC
>NW_015151505.1:171949-173542 GCF_000732505.1 Cyprinodon variegatus
AGATTTAAAGAACTTTCAGAAGCTGGAAGTCTGAAGATGAGCGAACTTTTCCTTTAATGGTGTCTGGTTTCCTCTCATTGGATTGAGCCCTGAGGACTGAGAGATTAGATTTTTATGTCTATATTATAATTGGGATTAGGGGTAAACAAAGTAAGGATTCCAAAGGGGGAATTGAATGAAATTGTGTCGGTGTGAGTGAGGCAGTGGTTGGATCAGATTAGGCTGCAGATCCGTCTCTGCTGCTCCTCCAGTTAATGCATCTTCTTCAGACTCACTGAGCGATCTCCCTGCAGCTTATCTAATGGTAGAAATGGCATTTCATTAGCCTCTCGTCCCGCAGAGCTCCGCATGCATACGCAATAGCTCTGCACATCATTTCTCATAACGACACATTATTGATCCCGGGCCCTTACCTTAGCTCAAGGAAAAGGGCTCTCGGCGCTCCGGGGCCCTGATCATGCAGGACCATAAGGAATTAAAGCCAAATTAAATTTGACAGCGTTAAATGTCATAGCAATCTATATGCAAAGTTAAAAAAATGACTTTTATTAAAAATTCCATTTTTTTCTCCTTCCTTTTTGTCAGATGTTTGGGTACGGCGGTTATTCCTGCCCCACCCCTCCCTGTTTTCCCTCTCCTGACCTTCCCTGTTTTCCCAGCGCTCCCTCCTCCTCCTCCTGTTAATATTCCCTCCCTAATGAAGCGTTTCCTCACATCCTTACGGATTCTATTTGATGTATAAATAATTAGGCTAAATGATGTGCTACCTTCAGGATTTCTGCTTTGCTTTTCTTATTCTACAAAATCATTTCTACTTAGAAGGCTCAGATTTCCTGTCGGCTCCATTATTATTGTTCAGCAGTGGATTTATTTAGCTTAGATTAAACAGCAGTTTGCTCTTCCTGACTCACTGAACTCTTCATCATGATGATGCTTTTGATGATGGTCCAACCTGTTCAAACAGCCTCTGTGGAAATCATCCTGCTCCGTCCAAATGACAGATTGGTCATGTGATGACGACATGTCAACATGTAGAGACGGTAGAACTAAGATGCTTTTCCTTCCTGCTGACTGTGAGCTGAAAGCTGCTGGAAACGGTTCTCCTCTCCTCCTCCTTCCCTTTCACTGTGCTCCTTTCTTGGGGAAACAAAAGTGGCCTTTATCTGGAGTTTTTGCCTGATCTCTACTGCCCCCTGCTGTCTGTTTCACATCACTGCAGTAGATATTTCAGTGAATGAAGCCTTTACAATGAGAAATGGTGACATGAGCCTCATATCTACCGACCTTTGGTCCTTCTCGGTTAGTTAGCCCTTTTTTTTCGCCCAGGAATGTTTTTATTATAAAGCTAATTTTAGGTTTCATAGCTATAAAGGCTGTTGCAGTTTATTTCTACAGCGCCAATTCACAATAAATATATATATATATAGAAAAAAAGCTTATCGATTAAAAAAAAAATGCATATTGATCGATATCGATAATTATTGAAAAGATTTGAAACCATATTTTATGTGCAGCTCTGCCTGGACATGTTATGATATTGCTAAATGATTTAATTTTAAGGTGACCAGAGAAGTGACCACAATAAATATAAAT
>NW_015151505.1:174290-178404 GCF_000732505.1 Cyprinodon variegatus
TTGTGATTGGTTGGGAGGAAGCAGTGACTAGCATAAACCTACATGCTAGGCTACAATGAGAAGGAAGGAAAACTGCGTTTCTTTTTTATCTTTTTATCGACTCTCTTTTTTTCTATTGCGCCACACGTCTATCGATCGATATATATCGTTATCGAATTATCGCCCAGCCCTAATTCACAACTTTACAGTACATATTGTCGGACAAACTCGCCCCCCTACTTCCTCACTGCCTCGGCCGTATCTAGACCCACAGCTAGTTCCTGATTCTCTTGAGCATAAATCAAAAATGTCTGCATCACGCTCACTGCGACACACTGCTGCAGGGAGGATATCCAGCAAGCAGGTGTTAAACGGCGTGGATCTTTAAACCTGTTTGTGAGGTTAAGTTCAGTGTGTGGGCGAAGTAGCAGACATGCATGAGCTGCATTATCTTCAATGAAAAAAACATATTTACAGTGTTAACTGTAACGACTACAGGGTGTTTGCTGGTCAGCCCCCATTTGTTTATGCCTTCCATCAACCTATTGCTATACTGCAGCTCTGTGGCTCGAAGTAATCTCTGTGGTCTGTAGCACATGAGACATGAGGCGCCAATCACTATCAATGCATTAGGGAGTCACCGTCATGTAGGATTGCTTTGACAGCGAAGTCCATCTGTCACAAGTTGTGCCCACTTTCTCTGCTAAATGCATTTTCATTTTCTTGAAGCCTTTATTTTCCACTACAGTGCGGGTGTAAATCTTTGCACACTAAAGTGTTTCTACAATAACTGACCTCCGCTTGACAGATCTTGCAACCACTTTTTGTTTTATCCAGCACATTATCTTCAGTTGTTTTAAATCCAAAATGGCTCCTAACATCAGACTCCAGTTGGGATTGCTCGCTGAGCGGCGTGTTACTTGAGTCGACATTTGCACCCACTTGCTCATTTGAACGTGAATGTCACACATGTCACTATAAAACATCAATTTTGCAAAAATGATCCAAAATCAATGAAATCTATTTTTTACCCTGCCCTGTTCTCTATTCATTTTTTTGTATACACAATTAAAAGGTCTTAAAGTGACCTTGATACAAATAGTCAAGTCCTGGATGAATGGCGGTCCTTCCCAGAGAGGTAAGCAGATGGGTTAGAACTCTAAGTAGTTCTGACCCGTCGTTCCTTTTATAATTAAACTCTGCATCTAATCAACTCTGAGTTTATTATGAGCACTGGCAGATTAGAAGCCCTGATCAATGGAGCGCAGAAAACTCTATTCATCATGGTGATGGAAGGACAGGAGCATCTTTAGCCACAGTCTCAGGGAAGGAGAATCGTTCAAAGGTTGGCTCCGTTTTCATTGGTGTGCTGATGCCCTGAGAGTTAACTAAATATTAACTAAACATTAGCTAACATTAGCTAAAACAGGAGGCGTTGCTGCACTCTGCAAACTGGCTGCCAAAACGGCTTCCAAGCTTCTATAGTTCGGTTACAGAAACATTATAATTCATATAGTCAAACACAAAACCCATAAATAACAGAAGAATCAATCAACCAGTTCTATTCACTTTATTTCTATAGCGCCAATAAACATCAAGTCATCTCAAGACGCTTTACAGAGAGGATTCAACCAGATCCTCCAGTCTGCCTGTGGATGTGCTGATGAGCATCATGTTTGGGGTTTTACTACAGCTGTGTGTTTCCTTTCAGCTCTCACCAGCATGAATCCCTCACAGGTGCAGGGATTAAATTATTCTGGTCCCAGGCTCATAGAGAGTAACCCTGGGTAGAAAAAAATTTAAAAAATTACTCGAAAACAAATAAATAAAAAATAAGATAAAAAAAAAGAAAATCGTTTGTCAGCCAATGGCAGCAAATGAGCGCTCTGAAACTAACAGTATTAACCAATCAGAAGAAGGGGGCGGGTCTTAGCAAAGCGTTTACCTCCTCTTGTTTGTTGCTTTAGTCGCCAGATTGTGGTGCAGTGCTGAAGTTCTACACAGAAAGTCGCCTTGCGTAGTTTACGGCTCCATTCAATGGAGAGACGTGTTTAAAGTAAAAAAATAAATAAAGAAATGAAGCTTTGTGTTTGGAGAGAGAATGGCTCGAAGCGGACACAATGCAGGTTATGACCTCCGGGGAAGATGTCATGACCATAGATACAGGTTTAAAATAACTGGTGCTAGGCATGGCAGGAGGAGACTGGGCCAGATGGCGAGCCATTTAGCAGCTGGTGCAGGAAGTTAGATCAACCAAAGGCTTGCTTCTGCACGCTGTGCTCCAGGAAGCTTATTTACGCAACCAGCAGCAAAAAGGTGCTACGAAGACATGAGTTAGACACTGGTTATCAAGCTGCTGTTCATGCGGCCGCGCACGCTACACGTTTGCCGGGAGCTACGGCAACAGCTGATGTACCGGCGTCAATAACTGACCGTGTACGCCAGTTTTAAAAAAAGCGTAAGTCCTCGACGAACGCAACGCTTAGCATTAAAAATGGATATCAAAAGAAATGTGGTTCATGCAAGTGGTAGATAGATGCTCTACTGCCATCTTTTGGCCAGTTTTGGTATTGCATTGTCAAAAGTCAAATTTTGTCTTCAATCATTCATGCAACCTCTGATCCCATGACCTCACACCCCCTGGCATGGTTTGAAAATACACACATACATGTTGAAAACGTTCAGGCTCAGCATTTTTTTTTTTTTTTTGCTCTAATCCCTGCAGGTGTTAACCCTGAATGAAGCCACTTTTAGAAACAATATAGTTTTGTGATCTTATAATATCTCCTAAAATTGTTAGTATGATTAGTCCATCAGTCAGACTCTGAAGATATCTTATGTTACACTGAAAAATATTATAATTTAAATATAAATTTTTTTCTTAAAATAAGTGCATTTTTTCTTGAATTACGGCGGAAAGTGAGACATTTTGCAAATGAAACAAGACAATTTACATTTAAAATGAATAAAAAAATCAATTGCATTGTCTTATTTCTAGTGCATATTATCTGATTATCTAATTTTAAAGGTAAAATTACTCATTCATAAATACACTTAATTAAATTCAATATTGACTTATTTCTAGATTGTTTTTGCAGAGCAGCCATTATGATATATTTAATCCCCAGCCAGGTAGGAGAGATAATCAGTTTTTTGAATCAAACAGGCCGATCCAGCTGGACGTGTCCATTTTCCCCTTTCCGCCCCATAGTTCCTTTAAATAACACTGATCATGTGGCTCATTTAAACACACAGTGAGATGTGATGCAGCGCTTTGAATGGACCATTGATGGTTTTAGGGCCTTTCTTCTGCATGAAGAAAAGTTTTATATATCAGGATTGTTTTGGCTTATTTCCATTTTTGGGTTGTTGATCCGAGTAAACTTCAGTATGGAGTCCATACCACCAACACCATCATCATCTTTGTTTATATAGCGCTTTAAAACAGCTACAGCTGTTATCGAAAGTGCTGAACATGGCTAAAAATAATTAAAAAACACAATAAAAGAATAAAATACAACATAACAATATATATTAAAAAAAGGCAATAATAAGAAGGCTAAATAAAACAACAATGTTAACAAGCCGTGTTTTAAAATTCGTCAGTGGAGGAGCCTCCCTAATGAGCCGCCAGAGGCTATTCCAGGAGAGGCAGTGATAGAGGAGGCTCTGGCCCCCTCTAAGCTTCCTCTGAAACCTGAGGGACCAAGAAGCTCAGAGAGCTAAGATGGGGCAACGTCATTTATGCACTAAAAAACAAAAAAACAAATACTTTTAAAATCAACTCTAAAGTGAACAGGCAGCCAGTGGAGTGAGTGGAGTTTTTCACCAGCTGTAAGTGAGACAGGAAAGACGGACCCCAACATATAGTCCGTGACAGTAATCCAATGAAGATGAAGTAAAGGAATGGATGACGGTTTCAAAGGGTTGCCGTGAAAGAAAAGGTTATAGTTTTGCCAATTGTCCACTGAAACCCAAATTTGTGACGGTCGATTTAGAATGTGGTTTCATAATAACAGTTTAACTTTTTTAAATCTCACATTGGAGAAATCTACCTTTGCATCTTACCCATCTCCTTGGGGAGCAGTGGGCTGCCATCGTGTGGCGCCTGGGGAGCAGTGGGCTGCCATCCTGC
>NW_015151505.1:180013-181751 GCF_000732505.1 Cyprinodon variegatus
CCAGGGCAATTGGGTCATAATAGTGGAGTCACCAGGGCAATTGGGTCCAAACACTATAACCTCAGTTTTCTTCTGGTTAAAATGTAAAAAGTTTGATGTCGTCTAACCCGCTCAATAAAGATTTTACTAAAAAAACAATCTCCCTGCTTGAGGGGCAAATAGATATCGCAGTCATCAGCATAAAAATGGAAATCAAGATTGGAACCAAGTAGTGGCAAATACAGAGAAAAGACTGAGCCTTGTGGGTCACCATAGGATAGAGAGGCACTAGATGAGTCAGCGTTGGAAATTTTAACACAAAGATCGGTAGGTCACAATCTATTTTAAATCCTGACTTTTGCACTTAACGTTTTATTGAAAAAGGAATTCTGGAAAGATATTATCTAGTGTTTTTATCTGAAGGGTTTATTGTAAAGTTCAACTCTGTCTACGTGGAATTCAGCTCATCAGAGAAGCAGACTGACGCTAGGAGAGTCTTTGCCCAATCGGAGCATAGATTACCCTTTCCTCTGCAAGGAGGAGTTAATTACAGTTTGTCTGAAACTCTAACTTTGCCAGGGGGCGGGCAGTGGAGGTATGAATATCTCTGGAGGTCATATATAAGTATAACAGGAACTGGAGGCAAAGTTAATACTATCTATTGATTGACTTTATTGATCTCACAGTGGAGAAATTTACTCGTTACATCAGCTCATAGATATATACAGTGCGTCCACATATGACGGCTTTTCTTTTTACCTAGGATTATTATACTGGGTTATTTACATAGGTATTTATATGGATGGACATTTATATGAAGGTCTGATGTGTGTTATAAACAGGTTAACTATGTGTAGATCATTTCATAAATGTCTATGCATTGTTTGGCCACCGTACTGACTTAGCGTGGGCCAATCAGAATGCTTATCTGCTCGGTGACGCTCCTTACTATCTATATGTGTGAGCAGCCTTTACGGCAGTGCAATAAAGCTACAGTAACAGTGAACTCTCTCGCGTCATGCTTAGCTCGGAAAAAAAAACTTTTACACTATGTATAATAAAAAATAAAATCAGTAAATGATAACAGACAGAATAATTTGATCAGAACCTCTTCTGTAATTTGTTTCTGGTTTTATTTAGATTGTACAAACATAAAACTGCAGCATGTTAAGACGTCCTGCTGTTAAAACATTCTGTTCAAAAGGACATTTCCTCACATCTATCCTCAGACATCATCCTGCCATCAACTTCTTCTTTTTGTCTAATCTCCTTCCAGTTAACCTTCCCCAAAGTGAAGCTCCTGCTGATGTCCAGCAACCAGGACGACTTTAATGACTGGTACCAGTGCCTGAGCTCAGCCATTAGGTATGTCACTGCTGCTTATGAGTCATTGGGCCTCATGCATCAACATTTTCTGGCTGTAAATGTCTCTTCCTTTCTGTCCTCCTGTTGGCTATGATCCTCCGCAGTTAGCCTAGCTAGCCTCGGTCAGCTGTAGCCTATCCCAGCCCAGCTTCTGTATGTTATCTGAACTTCCCATTGATCCGTACAGGTCTAGATTCTTTTAAAAATGAGATCATTGGCAGCTGATTGCATCGACTCATTGATCCTTCACCAACCCCTTACACTAAGCATGCTTGTAGCGACAGTAGAGAGGAAAAACTCCCTTTTTGAAGTGGAAGAAACCTCCAGCAGAACCAGGCTCAGTGTGAGCGGCCATCTGCTGAGGCCGACTGGGGTTCAAGGAGACAGAAGCAGA
>NW_015151505.1:182460-186331 GCF_000732505.1 Cyprinodon variegatus
CTAGCCTTAAAAGTAGACAGGGTGTCTGCCTCACGGACTAAAACTGGTAGTTGGTTCCACAGGAGAGGAGCCTGACAAGCACAAGTAAAACTCCTGAAGAATATAAACACATAACTTTTGCGTCTTTTCAGGAACATAAAGAAGTCTGATTTATATCACTAAACATTTCTTAGTAATCGCATTTAATCCTATTATTCAAATATGGAAATACCCCAATGAAAAAAAATGAAAGAAAAAGAAGAATTCTGATAATTCACTCAGTTTCTGGAGTTTTTATTCATTGATTCTAATTTATCGTTTAGACAATAAATCAAAAATTCTTCTCACATTGAGAAACCGATAAATGCTCACCCCTAGTTTAGAGCCAAAGTTACTACTTTCATCTAAGCCTTTCACTTGTAAAGTACAATTAGCTCCACGTCTAACCAAGTTATTTTAGGAAGTATTCCCTCGTATTTCCTCCTCCACTTTCCAAAGATTCATCTCTCTGTTACAAGGATACGACTGCAGGCTGTAATTAAACCTTCCTTAACAAACCGTCTCTTTACAGGAAGCTGCAAACTTCACACACGGTTGTTCAGAGAGACGAACCTCATCACACACCTCTTCCCAGTACGGTGGCCCACAGCAACCAAGTCAGGAAGAGAAACATGGTGTGTGTCAAAGGTCATCACAATTTAAAAAATCTATCCTCGATCAGATGAGTGAATCCTGCCTCTTTCCTCAGAGCGGCATCGAGTCCTCAAAGCATCCGAGGCCCCTGGCTGAGCTGCAGTGTAGCGCTCAGAAGAGGACAAAGCAGTAAAGTGATGCAGAGCAAAGGTACGATGCTTTCTACTTCAGGAGAACATTTATGTACAATGCAGCTTAAAAAATCGCTCCTAGAAACAAAGCAGCTAAAATGATCAAATGAGACGGCAGAAAAGTCCCCAAACTGACTGAAATACCTGCGTGTGTGTGTGTGTGTGTGTACCTGTCTAGCCCTCAGAGTGAGGACCATTTTTCCAATTTCACCATTAAATTTAGGACCAGTTGTTGCAAAGTGAGAACATCTTGCTTTAGGGCTGAGGGTGAGCAATGCTCTGGCAGTAGTTGTTAGTCTGAGGGGTATAGAAAGGGTTAAAAATGGCCTCACTATATAGAACAAGACTAGAATGGGTATGCATGAGTGTACACACACATTAGCATCCTAACAGATAACTGTTAAATGAATATAACTGTTAAGTGTTTCAAAGATTGAAAGGTAATTATCAAATGTTCAGGAATGTTCATGTTATATTAGGACAAACAGTCCAGTCTTATGATGCGTTCAAATGCAACGCAATCTTGACGTCAAAATGATTGAAACGCAGAAATGTGGACGTTGGATCAAACTGGTCCAGTTGTTTCAAAGCTCTGGCTGCTCGACGCTCTGGTTGTTTATCTGCTCTGTTCTGTAGCTTCCAGCTAGAGAGCAGCTCGGCTTCATTTACTTTATGAGCTGGAAAATAGTTTGAACAGGTTTTTAAGTGAGAAAGTCCACCTCCAAACATCCTCTGTTCATCAGTTCATCAGGATTATAATCCCACTATAATCTGCAGTTCTTACTGGGAGCTCCAGACCTCCAGCATCCCGCCGGGAGGCAGCGCTGGGAATCCCCGCTGAAAGCTCTCTGCTGCAGGCAGCCTGTGGGGGATTTCCTGCTGCCGTTCATAGCGGCTGGAAGTGAATAGAAGGTTTTTAAGGTTTGAGGTAAAAACTACAACAACGAGAGTATGTAATCTAATATTTTTCATCAGCAGGTTTTAACATTTCTAGTTAATTTGGGTATTTATAATCTGTTTCTCCATAATTGGTAAAAAAAAATGTTTTAGTGCAGCAATAATGATCAGAGCTGCTTTCTGTTCCTTCTACATAACAATCCATTCTACCTGCTTTATTTAACCTTTAGAGTTAAACTCCTTTATATTTATTTATTTATTTTTCATCAGCAGGTTTTAACATTTCTAGTTAATTTGGGTATTTATAATCTGTTTCTCCATAATTGGTAAATAAAAAATGTTTTAGTGCAGCAACAATGATCAGAGCTGCTTTCTGTTCCTTCTACATAACAATCCATTCTACCTGCTTCATTTAACCTTTAGAGTTAAACTCCTTGATATTTATTTATTGTTCATCTGCAGAAGCAATGACAGCTGCCAGGTAGTGTCTTTCTCAACCAAAAACCTCCTGGATCAGCTTCTGTGATTGGTTGACGCTCTGGTGTCCAGCGCAAAGTTCGATTTCCTGAACTCTAGCGTTGAACGCTCGGACGCGCTGCTGGTCCTCTGGACGCCGTAACACATAAACTTTACATGTAAATCAGACGCTTTGATGCCCAAAACGCTTTTGGTGTGAACGCAGAATCAGAATTCTGACCCAGTTTGCAGCTTTAGATGAGAACAGGTTAATTTTCATGGTCTAGGATTTTACATGAAGATCACGTCTGCTGCATGTGTTGTAGGTGGTTGTCATGGAAACGCATGAATCCGCATTAATCGCTTGCATTAATCTAAATGTTTGTGTGTCACTAACGAGTTTCCTTCAGACTTGTTAACGTATCTAGACATGATGGCTAACTTGATTAGCCTGTAATCTCTGTGTTTGAACATCTTCTCTCTCTGTTTACAGAGCAGGAGCTTCCATCTAGGCCTCCTGATCCTCTGAAGGACGGCTTCGGTCTCAGATTAACGCTGATAAACAGTCATCTGATGAGAATAGCCACCAGCCAGATGTTTTTCCTCTGTCTTTTTTTCCAATTGAAAGCTTTTTATTATTGCTTCCCTTCTCTTTACTGGCTGATTCTGTTACCTACAGAACATCTAATGAACATTTATCAATGAGTTTCTCCTGCTGCCTCCTTTGCAGTGAGTCACATATAATCCAGAGATAATCCCACCTCAGTAGGAATATGATATATCATGTTAAAGTTGAACCTTGCTGCTTGAAGTTAATCCACATTCTATATGCCAAAGATTATAAGCTGATTATAACATAGAAGTCATTATACAACATTATTTCCTCTCTCTTGTATTTAATCTTTTTTCTTCCTTTTTACAGATTTTATAATTATTAACCTTATAATTGTCACTATTTTACTACTTTTATCCTTTTTTTACTACTCAAAATGCTTTTTAAAGCTGTTACATTGATTTCAAATAAAACTGAAGATGATAATTATAATATATCCTCATAAAATGAAACAAACTTCCATTTGTGTCCTTGTTTTTTTTTCTGGTCTTGAATTCCTAAAGGATTTTAAATCGGTGTATATAAAGGGAACGTTACCTCACTAGTGTTTTCATCCAAACCATTTAAAATGGTTCTATTCCATTTTTTATTAAAGCTATTCGTTTGTCATGATTTGCTTCAGAGAGACGATGGAGCGTACACACAAATAGAACATACAAGCATTGATCTAGGTGTACTTTCTATATGTGAGAAAGGTAGGTTAGCTACAGTCGTAGCTCTTTATATGGCTTCATTGACAAAAGAATTACCTTTAATCAGATGAGCTCTGAGTCAGTAAACCTGTTTAGAAGATTGAAAGCACATCCAGCGACTCGGTAAAAAGCTGAGCCAAACCCAGCGTGTAGATTCTGGTTTCATCACTATTAGACAGAAAAGGTTCATTTTCTACAGAAGGATATGAAGTTATTGGCAGCAGAAGCCAAGCCAATGCCCTTAAGGACATCTGGTCGAAAACCAGGTCAGATGTAGCAAACATGAAGAGAAAAACAGGTCCCTAATGTCACTGACTCCGTCATACAGGTCTGACATCTAACGGGACAAATGCAGTCCCAAGTCCAGTATCTGAGCTCATGTGGATATTGAGGACTTTCAACAGAGCCAC
>NW_015151505.1:189546-191003 GCF_000732505.1 Cyprinodon variegatus
GCCATGGCCACCCCTGGTCCCCCAACTAGCTCCACCCCTTGCCTCATGGCAACAACTAACTCCTTAATAAAGTTCTAAACTACTAATAATATCTGCTTTGAGTTTCTCTCATCTGTGGAACGTCATTAGATCTATAGATCAGTGGTGTCCAGATTCAGTCCTAATGGCTGCTATCCGCCATGATGGATGAAAAACAGCAGCAGAGGATTAAAAAGCTGAGCTGAACCAAAAGGAACAAGGAACTAACAGCTTCCTGGAAGAGGAGGAAAGTTAGAAGTGCTCAAAAAAGTACTTAATTACAGGAAAGATATTTAAAAAACAAACAAACTACTTAATTACAGTAATAAAGTACAGTAATAATAATGTACATTGTTACTTTCCACCAGTGAGACTGAAGTACTGCAATCAGCACAGTTAAATGCAGACTTTTGTGTTTCACTGCTGCGTTAAACGCTGAGCTGTAAGCAGTGAGTTACAGCTTTGATATTGAAAGTAAAGAAGCAGAACAGGCATGCTGAGGTCACACTTTAAATAGACTAAGGTAATGCTATTTACAGAGAATCCTGAACAAGGAAGCAGCTGAGTGGTTCATAATTTATTCACAGGTGGATAGAAAAAAAATAACAGGATCAAATTCCATAACTGAAGTCTCTGTGAGGCGTTCACTGTCACCATGGACCCAGCTGGTTTTGTTCAGTAATAGTGACGAAAAGAGAAGTGGAAAAATAAAACTTTGGACTTTGAACTTGGAAACATTTGCTGCCTGATGCTAAAAGATTCATGCGCAGATAATTAAATCTCAAACAAGCTTCATTTTTAGATTATCTAAATGACAAAAGAATAAACAGTAAGGTTAATTGAATCGGTAAGACTAATTTCCGAGGTTATTGAACGCAGCATGAGGAAGACGTTCCGGTAGAGCGCGCGGGGAATTTCCCCGCAGCGCAGCAGGAAGTGAACACCTGCGTCAGACTGTAGGAACCTTGTTTTCTGCGTGTTTAGCTGCTGGTGTGACCGAATGGCTCCGGCTGAGCGCTCATCATGAGCTCCTTCCCTGCGCTGCTGCTCCTGCTGGGGGCCGCGGGCTGCGCCGCTGTGGGCATTCTGTCTGAGGGGGCCCTCACCTGCTCCCGACAGGTAAGAGCCACACGAGGGGCCCTGAGCTGTTCCCACTTATCTCAGCTCTTTCCTTTTATCAAACTATTTATTTTTTAGAATAAAAAGTCAGGTTTAATCAAACTGTTAGAATTTAAACCCGCGGCTCCTCTTTCTCCATTAATCAAGTTTTTAGACTTTTTCTGCGTCTAGAACCTGGAAGCTGCTGCTGACATAGGCGGTTCTAGCCAGGGGCCAACAGGGGCCAGCGCCCCTAGAGGACAGGCCCTGGTCAGGGGAGGATTTAGGAAATTTGGGGCCCTAGGCAAAGACAGGCAGGGGGCCCTCTGAACTGAGAAGAC
>NW_015151505.1:193174-194925 GCF_000732505.1 Cyprinodon variegatus
AAAAAGGAAGCAGCAGACGCGATTTTGCTGCTTTTGCTGCGTCCGGTCTGAACGTAGCATTAGTGTATCCATCTCCAAACAGATATAACATATAACTGATGATAATTGATTTAGACCAATTTAATCATTCAGCTTTAGTGACTCTAAAAACTAAAGTCACCTTAAAACTTCCGCCATACTAGGATATGACCAGGTTTTCATCACAATCATTTTTATTTTTCTGTCCCCCTGAAAAACACCGCGCCCCACCTTTTCCCACCGTGCCCCCCACCTTTCCCTACCACTTCCCACCGTTTGCTGCTGATGACCCAGCTGGACCTTCACATTTGACCCTTTAGTGTAGAGAGGAGCTGTTAATGAAAGACTTGTGTTAAAATCATGATCCCGCCACCACCGTGCTTAGTGCTGATGCTGTTTTCATCAGACATGATTCAGCTTCAAACCTCCAGGTGTTTTTTTCTCGCGCTGCTGATGTTCACTGGTCCTTCTACCATTTCTTCGTTTCTTCGTATTCTCTGATTCCAGCACTTCTCTCTCATTTTTCTTACAGATTTTCAGTGTGCCCTCTCCACTTATTACGATATTCCCATTTTATTTGAAGTTTTATATTTAAAGGGGATTTTACTTTTACCTGGAAGTCCGAAAGGCTTCACTTCTACTATCATTTCTGTGCTTTCTGCAACTTTTTCTCCCTCCTTCTTTTTGGTGGTAAACCCACTTTAAGAGTATTGCTGCCTTTGTGTGGAAAAAGTGTTTGCTTTTACTTGCGTGCACAAACCTGCAGGCTAGCCGCAAAACTATCTACCATTCTGTGCCGGACAAACCCACTCTAAGCGTCTTAGCGCCACCTAAAGGGCTGGAGTTAGAAATGTGTCTTACTATTGTTAAGTAAAGTGTGATTAAAATTGAATGCCTTTGCGATTTGAAAATTGGGTTTTATTAAATTGCAAAATGAAATGAATTGCCCAGCCCTAATTTGAAAACTGTATAATATTCTCAATGATAAAAATATATTTAAAAAATATTATTAATACTTTGTGAGGAACAAGGAGGGAAATATGTTTAGTTTTCTGAGAAATTCTTCAATCCTCTTTAAAATGGCGTTCCTCAGGGTTACTGTTTTCTGACGTTTTATTTGTGAATACGGACCCAGATGTTTATTACCGGGTCATTAAAGCCCAGGGAATAAAATCTGAGTTAATCTGTCTTCATTTTTATCCTTTGAATATCTAAGAATAACATTTGTTCTCTTTGTTCCTGATACAGGATGTGAATTGTGCAACTAAATACAGTAAGTTTTTTTACATCACCATAGGACACTATGTTCTTTGATCATTGATTGTTATACTTGTTTTACTTTGAAGGTTTTTTTTATTATTTTGAAAAGGTTTAGAAGTGCTTACCTTTTTTAATGTGAGATTCTTGTAACAGAAAATATCCCTATTTTCTATATTTTTCTATATCTAGACCTGAATCACATCTAATATGTAGAATATTAAGCCGTGTTAAATCATCTTACAGTTAAACCCAAAACAAGCTGTCTATAACCTTTGCATGCCTGTTTGTCTCTGCAGGTAACTGCATGGACCCTGGGTGGCTGGTGAGCCACAGGTACACCCCCAGCGAACCTGCAGATCTCCAGGTGACAATAGACACCAGACTAGATGATGCAGGACACCTGCAGCCGGTCCTTCAGGCCAACTGGACATTGAAGGACGATGGTGAGTCCGTCTGTCTCCTGGTTTTTAGCA
>NW_015151505.1:197391-199060 GCF_000732505.1 Cyprinodon variegatus
GGCTAACAGCTGTTTAGCTTGCAGCTAACAGATGTTTAGCAGGTAGCTAACAGCCAGACACAGTCTAAGAAATTAAGTTGGTTTGGTTGATAGTTTCATTTCCACCTCTGCAAACATTGTTAAATGTTCGTGCATCGTCTTTATCTCTGGAGTTTATATGAAACCAATGAAATGGTGATAAAGGAAAGAAGTGTTCAACTCTGCACCAGTTAAATAAAGGATGGATGGTTATTGACTTTATTGATCTTTGCAAAGATGAGAACAAAGATGATCATAAACAGCTCCATGTTGTTCTGATTTTCTCTCTCTAACTAAAAGCTGTGAAGGTTTCCAGTTAACACAAACACGCTGCAGACAACTGAAGAAAACAGTAAAATGTTGAATAAAGGGAGTCTGGCCTGTTAGGAGAAACTATTCCAGATAATCCCTGATGAAGAAGAAAACACCTGAGTGACACTTTTAGAAAGTAAATCCAGTATAATGAAGGGATTTCCAGGGAATGGATTTTTCCAATGATCTCAGGGTTGATTTGAACCGACGTAGTGAAGGTGATCAAAGCTGCAGCTTCGGGGGGGTTTTCTGGTTCAGTCTCTAAAACTTGTCCCGTCGTGTTTCCAATTGGTTCCAGTGGTCGTTCTCGTCCGCTGCGCTGGTGCTGAATCCTGGTGAGCAGTACGCCGTGTCCGTTTACAACATCCCCAAACCAGAGCAGGGCCACAGCAGCATCGACGTCAGCAGAGACATCTGGGTCCCAGGTGAGTCGGTCCAGGAGGAAGTGGGGAGATCCACACTGCCTCAGGCACAGAATTCCTTCCTTTTTTTTGGTCATTTCCTGCCAAACTGTTTGAATAAATGGATGACTTGTGGTCTGTTCTTTAAGACTGCGGACAGAGCAAAATGAAGATGACCCAGTTTTGCATTGAGGGAGGTGAGTTAAACGTCTGCCTCTTCAGTGAAGTTTAAAGAGTTAAAGCTTCTAATAATCCATCCTATCCCTGCAGGCAGCCTGTGGGAGCCTAACATCAGCTTTGATGGGACCGCCCACGGCTCCCTGGCGGTCCGCTTCAGCCCTCACGTCCTGTCTAAGGAGTACCTGGTTATCATGAAATGTGGCTCCATCACAGAGAACCTCAGTGTGAAAACGGTGAGACCCAACCTCACGCCTATCACCGATTTTATAAGGGAGCCGCTTCCAACCGTCTACATGAATGAGTGGGAATGATCATGTTCATCAACTCTTTGGAGAACCTGCTGTAAACTGGCTGCAGCTGCTGAATGAAGAAGATTAATTTCTTATTATCAAATATCTTTGAAATGCAATTGATCAATTGGTTTATTTAGGCTTAACTTAAAAGGACAGAAGTCTGTTTATTACTTCAGTATAAATCCTACAGTTTAAAAACAGTTTTGTAGAAGTTAAAGTATTAAATTCAGCTTTTTACTGGAGCGTAAAACTAACATTTAAAAAAAAAAAAAAACTAAAGTACAAAAGTAAACGTAATGCAAATTAAAGGAACATTTTCTAGAATTCTGGA
Organism: Cyprinodon variegatus; assembly: GCF_000732505.1. Lineage (NCBI taxonomy): Eukaryota > Metazoa > Chordata > Actinopteri > Cyprinodontiformes > Cyprinodontidae > Cyprinodon > Cyprinodon variegatus. Next base: position 198,927 of record NW_015151505.1, read on the forward strand.
TAATAACTTCCTTAGATTTAATTTTCTTAGTTTTATAACTGATGGTAACAGAAAATTTAACCAGATCATCCAGTCAGATTGATTCAAAGTTTTCTATCTAAGGAAAACCAGCTGATTGCATCGACTCATTGACT
>NW_015151505.1:201414-203297 GCF_000732505.1 Cyprinodon variegatus
CGGTTTTCTTGTAAAAAGGGTTTATTAAGCCTCCATTTGAGCAGGTAGGTCATTTACCAATATTAGATGATTTAAATTTAGAATAAGCAACAACAAAAAAATCCCTCATCTTATTTCAAGTAGTTAATATGTTATTAGCCGAATATAACATATAGAACTATAATTTCTTTCCTACAGCGAACACCACCCAGACACGTTCCCTGACGTCCTGGTATGGGGCTGTTGGAGGCGTGGCCATGTTCATCATAGTGGCAGTAATAATGTGCATCCTTTGCAGAAAACATGGTATGAAACCCCAATACTTTAATCTTTTTAAAATTTGTGTGTTTGTGGTCTGAAGGACAATGCTTATAGATTGTCTTATCTGCCTTTAGGTAAACGTCCCAACATTGAATCTAAAGAAGAAGGTGGAGAACTGCGGGTGCAGCTCAAACAAGCTCCCAAAGTGATGGTCATTTACTCCCATGACCACAGCCTCTACAAGGACGTAGTGCTCAAACTATGCGCCTTTCTCCAGGACAAATGTGGCACCCAGGTGGTTGTAGACCTGCTGGACAACTCCTCCGTCAGCATGTTGGGTCGTCTCCGCTGGCTGGAGTGGCAGCGGCAGCAGCTGGACCCGTCGGACAAGATCCTGGTGCTTTGCTCTCCTGGCGTTCAGGCCAAGTGGAAGGCCATGTGTGGTCATGGTCGGGTGACTCTGAAGCAGGATCTGCTGTCTCCTACAGATGACATGCTGACTCCCTTTCTCAATCTCTTCCTGCCGGACCTGCACCAGGCGGGCATGTTGGGGAAATACATGGTGGCTTACTTTGAGGACATCTGCAGTGAGAGAGACGTACCTTCCGTCTTTGACATTGGAATCAAATACATCCTGATGAAGCACTTTGAGGAACTCTACTTCCGCATCTTAGACATCGAGAGGTATCAGCCGGGCCATGTCAATCACATCGAGGGAATCGGAGTGGATGAATACTTCAACTGTGCCTCAGGTAAAGCCCTCAGAGATGCCATAGAAACCTTCCACGCCTATCAGATAGAGGACCCCAATTGGTTCGCAAAGGAGGTGGTTGGCGATGTGGAGGAAGTCCTTTCTGAGACCAACCAGCTCCTCCCACCACTGCAGACCCCTCCTGTCCTTGAGTGCATCCCTCCAATCAGAGATCAGCTTCCAGTCTACGTTCACAGCGTTGATACGAAGGAAGAGATCAACTCTGTTCACATCCTTACGCCTCACTTAAACCCAGAGCATCAGCTGTCCTCAGTGGCTGAACTGGTACCAGATGTGAGTTCTGACTGCAGGCCTCTCTACCAACCCAGCCAGGTGGAGGTGTTAATAGCAGACCCCCAGCGCTCCGCTGCAGAGTCTCTGTACATAGCCCAGCCGGTTCTGGGGAAACAACCTTTGCTTCAACAGAACTTGGTTTCGCTCAGGGAACCATCCTCACTTCAGAACTGTATGGAGGACGATGAGAGAGGTTCCTCACCAAGCCCGGATGACTTTCCAGTGCAGAGACGCCCAGTGGAAATGGAGGAGGAGCTCTTAGAGCCAACCGCCCCACGTTCAAGCAGTGGGTCTGACCAAGGCTACATCTCCAAGATGTCCTCCCAGCCTGAAGCTCCTGTTCAAGAGGATCCACTGAAGTCTTTGGTCAGACTGCAGGAGGCGCTGTTTCATTCTGATTACTCCTCCGTATGTCCTGAAAGCACCTGATGGGACTGCAGGACCTTCACTCTGGCAGACAGCAGAAGCTTTTTAGCAACTTGAGCTCATCGTTCTTGGAGATCTCAGTAATCTGTGCTCTAATGTGTTTTTCACACACAGACTCAAATTCAGCTACTCATGAGGCAAAATGTCTATTTACCGTATTTTCACGACTATA
>NW_015151505.1:205125-209946 GCF_000732505.1 Cyprinodon variegatus
CTCTTTACCCTCACATGCAGTTTTGTATGATATACAAGCATCACCAAGGGTTGATAAAACAGTGAAAGCATTGATTCATGCAGGGAAACGGGGCTGTTTTAGAAAAGCCCTCTTTAGTCACTTTGAAGAGCACACCACAAGCTTGGAGCCGGGTCATCTCTGTTGCACCTACTGCCACTCGATGTGTTCATGTTCATCAGGTGTTTGTGTAGAGCCTACTCCAAAACATGAATATGTAGAACGAAATGTGAGTACTACTCCACTTAGATCTAGAGAGGTGACTGAGGAAGACAAGACTGTGATCTGGGCCTGCTTACAGCGGTACAGGCGCACTTTAGTCCCAGACCTGCGACTCATCACGAACAAGACTCTCTGTACTGGGCTTGGCACTGAACTTATCGAAGCAGCAGTCGAGCACAGTCCCTATATCTTTGACTTGGCTTATATTACAAACCACCTTCCAGTATTTACAGTACGGCATGCAAGTGAAATTCTCCTAGTGATCAGTGAGGTTTTCTGGGATTTTGAATACATAGAGCCTACTTTACCTGAAGAGAGCTTCACAGAGCCTGACATTGATTTCACAGGTTATTTTGATGAGCAAGATGAGGACTTTGAAATTGAAACACAACACAGTAGCGGTTCAGAGTCAAACTAGCACCCCTCAGCAGCAGGCTAGTAGATGCTATTGTACTAATGTCCTTGAATGGCTGTCACTGCAAACAATGTAAATAATTTTGTATACAAGTAACAGTAAAAAATGCAAATAAAAGATATATTTTGCTGAAAACTTGCTTTATTTTTTCAACTTAAAATGCCATGTTTGAAATAATTATGCTAGACATAATGTTGACAGAATTTACTCTTTAAATATTTCCATATTACAAATTTTAAAATTATAAATAAACGTATTACAAAATGAAATATATACAGAAACAAAAACTTTTTACAATATTTACAATTATTTGGTGTCATTCAAAACCTTTTTTTAAACAGGGTGATCTTGCCACTCCTTTAATTTGGACTTCACCCATCCCCTCAGGTTAGTGCTTTTGAGATTGGCCAAAAGATCTCTGCTAAATTGGGGGAATGCTGAGAACTCTCTGCCTGGGTGATCCTGGAACAGCTCAGCCTCTCTAAAAACCTCCACCAGAGCTAAAATGTCCTCGGTCTGACTAGCAGCATGATGTACACCAGAGGACTTTAAGACCTGTAGTTCTCTGTCTGTGGTCTCCATCAAAGTTTTCAGGACCCCAATTGACTTGCTGACTCTGTCTGCTGTTTGCTCATTAAGGTTTGGACCACTGCGTTTTAAAAAGGACTTAAGGAAATTGTTAAGGTGTTCTAGATGTAGATCTAGTGAAATGTTCCTTCCCATTCCTCCCTTCCCATTCCAAAACCTATTCCACACCAGACTGTGTGCTAAGCGAGGGGAAAGAGTGTGATTGACCTGCAAGGTTAGAAGTAGTGTACTGTACGCATACTGTGTATGCCCGTAGGCCTTGTAGAACATCAAGGCTACAGTATACAANATCAGAGAGGCTGGAAAATTAGGTGTAACAGGTATGCAGCTGGGAGGAATAAACGAAAACGACAACCTCGACGGACGTTGCCAACTGGTATTTGGAAGTCCCGAGTCGTGGCTCAATGAGAAATGGAGGAGCATGCTTGCTTCAGAGGTGTACCAGAAGAACTTAGTGGGGATCGTAGTCGACGAGGTTCACGTCACGTATAAATGGTAAGTTAAAAAAATCCTACTGTTGTCACTGAACAACCTATTATATGTGTGATGGATCTATGTCTCTAAGCTACTTGGAGTCTTAAATAAAGTTTATACCTATCAATCTGTCTGTCGGGGCGAAGCTGGCAAAGGGAGTCCAGCCTTCAGAGAGAGCTTCGCCCGGCTGGGAGAACTCAGATCAATTGTTAAAGAAGGTGAGTTAATTTTGTAGGCCTACACTGCAAAAAGAGAACTAGAAATAATTTAAAAATTTATTAAAATTAGTGTATTTGTCCTTGATTTAATCAGGTAAATAAGATGATTTGCCAATGGAATAAAACTTTGGCACTTAAAATAGGAACAATTCATCTCAATCATCTTATTTCAAGTGCAGGATGTCTAATTATCTTATTTTAAGGGTACAAAATCCTCATTCGATTGGCAGATAATCTTATTTACCTGCTCAAGTCAAGGATAAATAATCTAACTTTAAGAACATTTTAATTATTTTCAGATCCGTTTTGCAGTGTAAATCTGTAAAAATATTGTTATGAGGGGCCAAGCAGTGTGGCTGCCTAGGTTGTCGTTGTCCCCCCTTTTCATATTATGCATGTGTTGTCTTTCAGGCACACCTGTCATGGCTTTGACAGCATCTGCTGATATTGTCAACAGAGGCCGGGTGACCAAGCTGCTGAACATGGAGAAGGCAACTCAAGTGACGGTTAGCCCAAACAGAAGCAACATCAGGCTTGGGCTGAAGCATGTTCCTAGTCATGACCTGGACTGCATGGATTGGGTGGTGACAGAGGCCAGAGAGAAGAGACTGTTGATGTCGCCTATCATTATTTACTGCAGATCACTCAAGGCAGTTGGAAGTGTGTTCTGCCATCTCAAAGCTAAACTTGGAGAAGATGCATGGGTGAACAGAGATCCAGAGCATAAGGCTGAAAACATGCTGATCGGAATGTTCCACAGCAAGACACTGCCACAGTACAAACAAAGAGTGCTGGCATCCTTTACGGGTGAGAGTAGCTGCAGGGTTGTTGTTGCTACAACTGCGCTGGGGATGGGCCTCAATTTTCCTAATATCTCACATGTTGTCATGTACGGGGCACCAGAGGATGTGGAAGACATAGTGCAACAGGTTGGGAGGGCTGGGAGAAACTCTTTACCATCACATGCAGTTTTGTATGATATACAAGCATCACCAAGGGTTGATAAAACAGTGAAAGCATTGATTCATGCAGGGAAACGGGGCTGTTTTAGAAAAGCCCTCTTTAGTCACTTTGAAGAGCACACCACAAGCTTGGAGCCGGGTCATCTCTGTTGCACCTACTGCCACTCGATGTGTTCATGTTCATCTGGTGTTTGTGTAGAGCCTACTCCAAAACATGAATCTGTAGAACGAAATGTGAGTACTAATCCACTTAGATCTAGAGAGGTGACTGAGGAAGACAAGACTGTGATCAGGGCCTGCTTACAGCAGTACAGGCGCACTTTAGTCCCAGACCTGCCACTCATCACGAACAAGACTCTCTGTACTGGGTTTGGCACTGAACTTATAGAAGCAGCAGTCGAGCACAGTCCCTATATATTTGACTTGGCTTATATTACAAACCACCTTCCAGTATTTACAGCACGGCATGCAAGCGAAATTCTCCTAGTGATCAGTGAGGTTTTCGGGGATTTCGAATACATAGAGCCTACTTTACCTGAAGAGAGCTTCACAGAGCCTGACATTGATTTCACAGGTTATTTTGATGAACAAGATGAGGACTTTGAAATTGAAACACAACACAGTAGCGGTTCAGAGTCAGAGTGCTGAGCACCCCTCAGCAGCAGGCTAGTAGATGCTATTGTACTAATGTCCTTGAATGACTGTCACTGCAAACAATGTAAATAATTTTGTATATAAGTAACATTAAAAAATGCAAATAAAAGATATGTTTTACTGAAAACTTGCTTTATCCTATCTCAAAATATTAGAATATCGTGAAAAAGTATAAATAAAGTAGTATAAATCACCAAGTGCTGAGTGCATTAATGTACATTTTCAAATGTTTGATGTTGTTTTGCTGTTATAATTTCGTTTTTCTTGGTCTGATGAAATATTGTAATATTTTGAGATAGGATTTTTGAGTTTTCTTCAGCTGTACGCCATAATCAGCGATATTAAAACAATAAAAGGCTTGCGATATTTCAGTTCATTTGCAATGAACCCAGAATGTATGAAATTTCATGTTTTTTAATTGCTTTACAGAAAATAAAGAATTTTATCACAATATTCTACTTTTCTGAGACAGTCCTGTACATACAAACATATATATATATATATATTTCATATGAATAACGTTGATAGTGTTAGTACATCCACCGACTGTAAAATTACCTATGAAACGTTTTCACACAGCCAGAAAACTGCTTGTTGTTGCAACCAAATCCTGTGTGATTCTGTGAGAGTAGGGAGTAGCAAGATAGCGGCCAGTGACTTCAGTTTTTCGGCAAAATCAGCACTCCAGTGTATTATATAGCTCAGTGGGACTAACGTAAACACAACCTATCCCCCAAACTGTAGTCGACAAACTCCATTACATTAGACTACAAACGTGAGAACTGTTCCATGTTGTGCTTGCATTACAGTGGTTTACATCATTAGCTACTGCCTGTCTTATGTTTCACGATTTGTACTTACCTCAGTGACACTTTGTCGAGCTCTGGTCTCAGTTGTTGGCCTCGACAATTTAGTAGCTGGGGGAGCAGTGGGGGTTCGGGTTTGGGGACGCCATTTCGAAGGTGTCGGTTCCCTGTCCCGTTTATGTGCGACAGGCGTCTTTGCACTCACTGATGTTTCTGATGCAGTTGATTGTTCAGAAAGCGGTTCCTCTTCTGCTTTTTGCCATCTTCTAAGATTTTCGAGACTATCTTCGAGTCTGCCGATCAAGCGAAAGCACCGGTTGCATATACGACATGATCTTACTTCAACTTGTAACAATGTTAAGCCGAGTTCTGTAAGTCGTTGGTCTATACTTCTTTGATGGGCTTCTTTTTTAAAAATAAGTCTGCTGTGCACAATGTTGCCTTTTATCTGCACATTTTCATGG
>NW_015151505.1:210167-211932 GCF_000732505.1 Cyprinodon variegatus
AGCCTCTCTAAAAACCTCCACCGGAGCTAAAATGTCCTTAGTCTGACTAGCAGCGTGATGTACACCAGAGGACTTTAAGACCTGTAGTTCTCTGTCTGTGGTCTCCATCAAAGTTTTCAGGACCCCAATTGACTTGCTGACTCTGTCTGCTGTTTGCTCATTAAGGTTTGGACCACTGCGTTTTAAAAAGGACTTAAGGAAATTGTTAAGGTGTTCTAGATGTAGATCTAGTGAAATGTTCCTTCCCATTCCTCCCTTCCCATTCCAAAACCTATTCCACACCAGACTGTGTGCTAAGCGAGGGGAAAGAGTGTGATTGACCTGCAAGGTTAGAAGTAGTGTACTGTACGCATACTGTGTATGCCCGTAGGCCTTGTAGAACATCAACGCTACAGTATACATTCGCATTAGCCTGTCTCCGTCTCCCTCCTTAACTGCATCCTGCAGGTCAGCCAAGAAGAATCCAAAACCCAGTCTAGCCTCTGTGTGTTGCTTTTTGTGGTCTAACACTGATCTTTGACTGTCTGTATATGGAAGTGCCTTGGGAGATACTGTCAACCCATGCTCTCTTTTCTCATGGTTTTCCCTAGCCTTTATGTACTTATATACACGTTTGCAACCTGTGGCGCGGCAAGAGAGCTTCTCTCCCTGTTTGGGCAGGTCACTGGCTGTATTTGTTACACCGCTGACAATGTCAGAAATGTCCTCAAATATGACAAATTTGTCTACAATTTGGAAGACTACTGTACACCATGCAGCCAGGTCCTTTTGTCCTCTAGTGGACCAGTTAAGATGTGGTCTGGGATGAATCCGTCTGGGACATCTGTTGAGGAATTAAAAAGACAGATAATGTGAGATGCATGTATGGTTAGCTGTGATGTTACATGTAGAAAATAATACAAAACAATACAGTTGGACTGTTTTAAATGTTTTAACCCCAGTGTCCTTGTTGCTACGGCGATGGGGTGACTGCAAAGTAACTTTTTTATCTGGCAAAGTTACTTTATTCTGAAATCCACTGCAATTCACTGAAATTCTCAAGCTGTATACAAACAACATTTTGTTCTGTATGCACTCTGTGCATACAAAATGACAAAGTTTGTCTAAGTCTCATAGTGTCTGCCCTGAGATTGGTAGTTTGTTTGAAGTGTTATACCCAGTGTCTGAAATTAACTTTGTTATTCACCGGCCAAGTTGGCCGGTAGATGTAAACTTCAACCAGCCAGGCATATTTTTTAAGGGCCAAAATATTAATCCTGACCAGACCTCAACTTTTATAAAAATTAAGAGTGAGATTATGTTAATTATGGGGGGTGTGGTTGGGGGCGTGGCCGAAGGAACCCTGGAAGAGAAATCTTTGTTTCCTGACAAAAAAAAAGAAAATATTGTAGTTGATTATAAAAGACACAATATGAATTATCAGATTCACATCCAGGCGATAAAAAACACTACAGATTATCATTATTCTATCCATTTTGGTCTTATTTGTGAATGAGGCAGAGTTTCATCAAGCATGTACGGTTCAAAATTTCCCCCTCAGCTGCAACACTTAAAGCACTCAGGGTTCACGCTCCTACTGACTGTAATTGGGACATTTTGGTACGAGTGGAAGGACATTAAACGTAGCGATTCACGTTTTGAAGGCTGCCCGCTGATAAAAGCACCTTGCTCCGAGAGGGGGGGCAGGGGAGGAGCAGTAAGAGCGGTGAAGCACAGAACCTCAGCGCAGGTAGTTTAAAAAAATCAGAATAAATAAGAACAAAAC
>NW_015151505.1:213332-215309 GCF_000732505.1 Cyprinodon variegatus
GATGCTGATATAATGTGCCTGATGTTTTTTTAGGGTACAGGTATCCTTTAAGTATTTGCAGTCCTGTTCTGATAAGGTCACTCACCTCAAAAAGGTTTCTAATTGCGTGCCAATCTTCAAACTTAAAGACAAGGCCTTCCAGCCTGTCGTCCACATTTTCTCCTTCGGCAAAGGCCAACTGTATGTCGCGGCTATTTCCCTCCGTTAGTCTGTCAACACAGACTAAAATGCTTTGCGGTCCATCTGGGCCCTTTAGAACATACCTATATGATACATCAAGTAGATGTCAAAGCTTTATTAATTCAATACCCTTCCCAAGCTGAATATGTAACTCTGTTTTGGCTACCCCAGCCTACTTACTCATTCTGGAGATGCTGTAGAACATCAGCCAACTCTGTAGACTTGTTCTCATCTTTGAACAGAAGTCAAAGGGGGTGCTATGACAAAGGAACACATGAATTGAAATACCATTAAAATTTGGAGTGACAGCATATACCAATTAACTACCAGGTTATATGCTTTTGTAAGTCAAAAATTCTACAGAATGCCAAAACTCAAAATGAAGTGTAGTTAATTTAATACTTACGTGGGTCGAAGGCTCCGACATTTCTGCAGAATACTGGTGAGGGATGTGATGAACCACGATTGATGATAGCGGCTTGAAGGCGTTTAGGTATTTGGTCAGGATTCGGCTTCCCAGGACAACATAATCACGACGCGTTTGGGCTTGGGAGTCAAGACTAGGGAGGGATTTCCCAATGTTGTAATCTGTGAGTGGTTGAGTCGGCTTTTGTCTGCTGAGATGGTTTGAAGGGACTGTCTTCCACAGCTATGTGGTGGATCCAGTGAACTGATTGGTTTGCCCGGTTGACAGACTGGTGGTGTGTGTGGCTGAAGAAGTCCAGATTGTCAAATATAATTGAATATGTAGATGGGGGAGTTGGCTCTGTTGGTGCTTCTTCAGGCAATATTGCTACGCCCAGATCTGCCATTTCAGTGTCTGTTACTGTACTGAAGGCTAACACAGCTGTAACATTGTCAGACCCCGGATGCTGCTCCATCTGTAAAGGAGTAGTGGTGACACCAATAGCCTGCTGCGTGACAGTGGTGTTCTCTTGAGTAGGTTCATCTGTAAGAAACAAACAATAAAGAAAAAAACATAAATCATCAAGCCTTAACAGAAATGGAACACAGATTGTAAGTGACATTTGGTACTTACAAAGGCGCTGTAAATGACAGCGATTACTATTTTTAAAATTATTATACATCATTAGAAAGCTCTCAAGCAGCTGAATGGATAAACAAATTGTACAACGTTAAATACTGGCCTTTCTTGCCTGACAAGACAAACGGCTTCATGCTAAGCATGGCTTCATCCAGGTCTGCCACAGAGTCATCAAATGTGCTTGTTTGGGTAGCTCCTTTGGCACCTTTGTTTTCCCTTCCTGGAACAGATCCACCATTGGCTGTGCTGGTGTCTTCATCTTCCTTGAGGAATATTTCATTGGCTACTTTCAGAAGCTAAAAATCCTCTCCGCATGTACTTGCCAGTTCCTTTTGCTTTCTAACAGCACTGGTGTAAGACGTTGTTATGCCTAATTTACTGAGTCTTTTAAAGGCTGCCTTCTTCACCCCAGCATACTGTAGGACACTATTGACACAGTATGAGAAGGCTGACAAGTGGGGTTCCCTGCCTTTTAAAGCTATGGCTGCTGCAGCACAAGCGGGATTAGCAGACTGTTTGGTGATGCGTAAAAATATTGAAAACAAAAATGGTGACAAACGCTGGAGATCTGCTTGCAAATTTTGAAATGAAAATGCCTTCAAATCTGCTGCTGATGACTTAAACAGCATAGAATCTGTAAAGGGATTGCAGATATTCTTGCACTCATCCTCTAAGATTTGCAGGATGTTGTCACGGAGTGGTCCAAAGAGTTCTTTGTGTCTGATAAGATGATTGGCAGCCACGCTCCAGTT
>NW_015151505.1:219042-220499 GCF_000732505.1 Cyprinodon variegatus
AATTGATAAAGAATCGAATCGTTTCATAGAATCGAAAAGGGAATCGGAATCGTGAAAATCTTTTCAATTCCCAACCCTAGGGGAGGAGGAGATTAGCTGATATATAGTGAGATTAGGTCTGTCAAAGTAACATGCCAAACACTGCTTGTACCTTGTTTCCTGTGTTTGAAGTGGTGACGAACAATTCTCTTATTCTTCCTCGGTCTAACGTAGGCTTCAAATTTGTCCAGTATTTTTCCCGGATCCTCCTTATCTCCAGCAGCCCAGGTCAGAGTTCTGTAAATTTCCCTGCCTTGCTCTCCAATCCACATACCTTGCCAGCCAGCCTGTTGCTTCCCGCTTAGCTCGGATAGGATTCCGTAAAACATGAAGGCAACGTGATTTTGAAACATGCTAAATACTTGGTATAAATCAGCCGCATCCCAGTCAATCCTTGGGTGCTCAAAAGGTGGTATAGCCATTGCAGCCGTGGTCCATTCTGACATGTAAGATACTGAAAGTCACTGAATACAAAACAAATGCACAGTTCACAACTTTATTGTGTGAGTAGCATAATTCAACTGAGGCACAAATCAAGACAGGCACAATGTGTGCTGACCGGGAAGCCGGTAATAAAAAGGTAGCTGTGCAGTTCTGATATTGAAGCTGGACAGAGCACAGGTGAAGCAGCGGCAAAGCGGTGGACTGAAGGACTGGTTGCCGCAGAGATTCCTCCAACTGGTCACCGTCAAGGAACGGTTGGTTGTTGGACTGCGAGTGGCTCGATCACAGCTGTGATTCGCCCTTGGCCGTGGAGAATCGCCGACTGGGCCAGCTAAAAGTTGACTCTTTTTAAATAGACTCATCCATTGACTCTGCTGCTCCTTACTACCCTGCATTTTCACTTTTTTGTGAATTTATTCTTTTAAATAAATTTTTTTTAACTTTTACCTTTTTTTTATTTTAAAACCCTGCCCATAGTCACCGCTTTGTTTTTCAATAAATAAACCTGTCGGCCCCACAATTATATAACTATATTTTTGTAGAAATTAGATAGGTGACCAGACGTCCTCATTTTCCCGGACATGTCTTATTTTTAATAAATAAAAAAATGTCCGGGGGGAATATCAAAATTGTCCGGGATTTCGGTCAACTACAGTGCAGCAGAACCCATCCGTCAGCACAGCGGTGAATTTTATTTGAAGTTGGATATTGGATATACAAGCTCCGGGTGTCATGTCTGGCTGAACCTTACGGACCCACATGCAGAATCAGGCTCGGACACGACTGAAGGGAGAAAGTTTATTGTTAATTCAGCCAACACTGAATGGAGAATTACTGAGAGTCTCTGAGAATGCACTGCCACAGGCTGTGCAGGTGGCTGGAGGTGCGCTGAAGGAGGAGGCGTTGGTCACGGAGCTGTCACAGAGGTGGTGAAGAGCGGGCAGTCAGACTGAGGCGATCGTCAGAGAGTTTTC
>NW_015151505.1:223734-224946 GCF_000732505.1 Cyprinodon variegatus
AGGGACAGAAGAAAGGTCAGGAGAGTCCATCTCCCCCCTACCTCTAGGAGACTGAACAGCGGGAGCTGCAGAACGGAGACATGTTTCATGGCAGGAAGTCAACCAAGACTCAATGTGGCGTTCAGCCCAGTTGATATGGGAATTATGTCGTTCCAGCCACTTGAAACCAAGCACCAAGGGAGAACATGTAGAAGGAAAAACAAAAAAGGTTAACATCTCACGATGATTTCCGGAGATCAACAGCTCTAGAGGTTGTGTTTGATGAGTCACTTGATGGAGTTTCTTTCCATCAATAGCAGAGACACTGAGTGGCTTGGCTAACGGGACCGTCTCAATCTGTAACTGCAGGACCAGGTTAGAGTCAATAAGATTACGCTCACATCCAGAGTCAATAAAAGCAGATAAGGTGAGGTTCTGGTTTGAGAAAAACAGGGTGGCTGGTAGCATCAAATGAGGAGACTTTTCAGTTTTCAAATGGCCCGTCAGACTCCTCAGTTCCTCTGACGGGCCCCGGCTTTTGACTTAGCTGGGCATGAAGCAATGGAATGACCAGTCTCACCACAGTATATACACAATTTGCCCCTGAAACGTCGTAGTCTTTCCTCAGGGGTTAGCCTTGTGTGTCCAACCTGCATGGGTTCGGCTTCCGTACCATCAGAGTGAGAGACTTGAACAGGCAACGATAGAGTCTAGGTTTTAGACCTTGGCTTGGAAACGGGTTCTGTGGATCCAGAAAAAACAGAAGCATAATTTAATGCAGGGGCAGACACAGAAAAATTTAGACCTGTTTGTCTTGAGCTGTTTCTAGCACGGTTAGGCGGATTAAATCCTCCAAACTAGCAGGTTCGTCGAGAGTTGCTAGTTCATCCTTGATATTGTCATTTAGTGCCTTAAAATATGCACTTTTGAGGGCACATTTGTTCCATCCAGAGGCTGCGGCTTTGACCCGGAAGTCGATGGAAAACTCTGCTACTGTGGAATTTCCCTGTATTAAATTTAGCAGGGCTCGAGAGTCAATTGTTTGGTCAGAATCTTGATTAAACACCTGGGAAAATTCAGAAACAAACTCAGAAAAAGTTCGTCTGAAACTGGCCTCTGAGGTGAACCTTGCCTCCGCCCACTCAAGGGCTCGCCCAGTGAGTTGGGACAAAATAAAAGTTATCTTTTTCTTATCTGTAGGGAAACTGCCAGGAGAGTTCTCAAAAATAAGAC
>NW_015151505.1:226581-227906 GCF_000732505.1 Cyprinodon variegatus
TCTCTCTCATCTGCAGGGAAAAGAGGAGGCTGATAACCGAGACTAACCTGGAATGGAGATAGACCGGTGGAAGCTGATGGTGGTTGATGTGAGGTTTTGTTTCTGGCGCAGATGGAACAAGCCAGTACGTGCTCCTTGACATCTTTGTGCAAGGTAGGCCACCAGAAACGTCTAGAAATCAGGGCTATAGTTCGACTCACACCCGGGTGAGCGGAAAACTTGGCTGTGTGCATCCACTGGATCAAACGGGATCTGACTGAGGAAGGGACATAGGTTTTGTTAGGAGGACCGTTACCTGGGTCAGGTTCAGAAGCTAGGGCAGAGTTTATGAGATCAGAGATCTCCCAGGAAACCACTCCAACGCTACAGGAGGCCGGAAGAACAGGTTCAGGCGTCTCGGGTTGATCAGCAGAGTAAAGACGAGAGAGAGAATCGGGTTTGATGTTCTTGGAACCAGGTCTGTAAGAGATTATGAGGTTGAACCGAGAGAAAAACAGAGACCATCTGGATTGACGTGGGTTAGCCTGTTTGGCTGACTGGAGATAAGCTAGGTTTTTGTGATCGGTCCAAACCAGGACAGGGTGTTCGGCCCCCTCGAGCCAGTGTCTCCACTCCTCCAAAGCGAGTTTGATGGCTAGAAGTTCTCGGTCCCCAACATCGTAGTTCTGTTCAGCCGGTGAGAGTCTACGAGAGAAAAATGCACAGGGGTGAATCCTTTGATCAGAGTCGAGTTGTTGGGATAAAACAGCACCAACACCAGAGTCAGAGGCGTCCACCTCTAGGATAAATTGTTTGGCAGGATCTGGCTGGATCAAAACAGGGGCCCTGGAAAACAGGTTTTTTAATTTATCAAAGGCGTTTTGCGCTTCTGGTGTCCATTCAAAAGTCCTTTTCACTGAGGTTAGAGTTTTGAGAGGTAGAGCTGTCTGACTGTAATTCCTGATGAAACGTCGGTAGAAGTTAGCAAAACCCAGGAATCTCTGCAGCTGTTTGCGGTTCTCAGGTGTCGGCCAGTCCAAAACTGCCTTTATCTTGTCTTCGGATGGCTTAACCTGCCCGCCCTCGAGCACAAACCCTAAAAAGGTGACAGATGGTTGGTGAAACTCACATTTTTTAGCCTTTACAAAAAGTTTATTTTCCAACAGTCTTTGAAGGACCATGTGGACATGTTTCTTATGCTCAGAAAGGTTCTTGGAGTAGATCAAAATGTCGTCAATGTAAACAAACACAAAAATATTCAAAAAGTCTCTGAGGACGTAATTGACAAGTGCTTGAAAACATGCAGGAGCGTTTGTGAGACCAAAAGGCATAACCAGATACTCAAA
>NW_015151505.1:231347-235492 GCF_000732505.1 Cyprinodon variegatus
GTCAGAAGCTAGACGCTGCTGCTGCTGAGCTCCCTGCTGAATCTACAGTCTCTGGACCCAACCGGTTCCCCCTCTCTCAAAGGATCTGCCAGAACCTAATCTAGGTACATTCTGAATTAACACACTTGACAAGCCATCTCACTGCCTGGCTAATCAAACTATCCATCTCTGCAGATGTCAGTGATTCCAGTCCCGGACCTGTACCAGAACCAGCTCATAATCACTCTGTGTGTTTTTCAATAAACTCTTTTAAACTTTTACTCAGCTTCCTGTGGTGTTCTGCATGTGGGTTCAGCCTCTTAAGCCTATCATAACACCATGAGGTTAATAAAACATTACTCGGCCAAATAGGCTAATGTTTTAATGAATGATTTGCTTAATCAAGAACCAAAACCCTTTAGTCAAATTATTATTTACCTTCTTTTAAATAACTGGCAGCGAATAGACATCAGGATTCCACTAAATGACTCTTGGTCATACTTGGTAATGGAAATGTAATGAGCATCTGATTAACACAACACTAATGTTATACCAGTGTTTAAACTCTTAGTGAAATAAAGCTTGTCCAAGCTTCAGCAACAGCTCAACACATGTTTCTGTATAGCATAGCTTGGTATGCAGTCCACTCTGTTAGCGTTGTCTTCACTCATCAGTACAGTAACATGAAATGATCAAAATCATGAAAAGACATATGTTTGTTCTGTCCCTAATTATGCCAGACCTGCCCACCTTTTTGTCCATTTCCATTTGGAACACTTGAGTTTCATCCAGCTGCAGCTCAGCAGTCGGGCCAACAACCAGGGGTCCTATTTGTCTCAGTGGTTCATCAAGGCATGCTTCTCTTCCAGTCTGGCTCTATAAGTTCTGAAACTCAAGAGAAATGTGTTGCAAAAGGTCTGTTTTGCAGCAGTTTGGTTCTGAAAGGTTACTTTCCTTGATGATTCTGGAGATCCTGGTCCCCTTTGGGCCCGCAGCTGTTATTCACCATAGCTACGTCCTCTTCTCTGATAATCATGTTCAAGATGAAATATGGACACTGGTTCCCAATGTCCAAAAAACCATGATCATGGCATATGGCACAACAACTGTGTAATGGTCTAAATGTAATAAAACACAGTTTATTTGTTTCTACCTAGATCTTAGGTTGGTTGATGATGTGGACAAAATAATTCCGGACCAACCTCAAACTAACTTTGAAAAGATGATATGGTTGCAATGGATGGAGGGCTCCAGAGGTTACACAAAATTTTAAGTGCCTCTGCAAATCATCATAGCAACCACAAATTTTAAGGATTTAAGAAAATTCAAAAGATGAAATGATTAAATTAACATTCGAATAGATAAATTGTGCTACTTTAACCCTTTACATGAACTGTTAAAAAGAAATGTAACCAGGTACTGGAAGCAAGGATTATAGCTCTCCAAAAAGACCATTACAAAAATAAAATGTTAGGATTTAAGAACATTTGAAAAAGGAATTAGTTTGATGGGGATTTCCAGCCCGAGAGCTGCCTGCAAAGTCCCAGTGCAAAGCTTAGACCATCCTCTTAAATATAGTCTATTGCATTCCACTGACCTTTCTGTGTTGTATCTTGGGTCTTACCCCAGTCTCGCAGGCTGCACCTTAAAAAACAAATGAAATAATAAGATATAGTTAAAATGAGATACAGCCTTGATTAAAATCCTCAGTTTCTTTTCCAATCCTGAAAAAAGAAATCTGCTTTTATTACTGCAACTTATTTCTACATTACTCTCAACTTGGGTCTGATTCAGCTTTTAAAATGTTCTGAAACCCTTTTGTTGAGGGTGTCAGCTATAGGAGTTTATCAANTCCAGGTTAGTCTCGGTTATCAGCCTCCTCTTTTCCCTGCAGATGAGAGAGAGATTTCGGTCCGTTCAGTCAACCACCACATCCGTCGCTGTCAGAAGATCTGGAAAGACACCATCGCCACCCTCAACCGGGTTTCTTCAAGGTACTCATCTGATTAATCAAAGACTCATAACTCATCAGTGTGTTTGCTAATCAAACTATCACCTCTGCAGACTCCAGTGAACCAGCCCCTGACCAGTTCCAGTACCAGTGCTTTAACCTTGTGTTCATTCTTTAATAAACTCTGTTAAACTTTTAACCAGCCTCCGTGTGTGTTCTGCATTTTGGGCTAGCTCTGATACCCATCATGACAGTTTCGTCTTAACTGGTCATAAGATAAGTGTTGGGATGCAGAGGCTTGCCCACCAGAGGGTGCCGAGGATTCCTTCCTGAGGGCTTGTGCTTCCTGTTGGGATCCGGAGGCTTGCCCACCAGAGGGCGCCAAGGATCCCTTCCTGAGAGCTTGTGCTCACCTGCAACACCTGTCTTCCATCTGCTCATCAAGAGGACTCCTATTTAAGGAGGAGGAGACTGACACTCCTGTGCCAGAGTGTTAGCCAGTAATGGTACAGCTAGACCTGAGCCAACCTGCCTGATCATATCTCTGTGTTTTTTTTGTGAACCTGTCTGACCCAGTTTTTCTCCCTGTCTCTCAGAACCTGACTTGCTGGGAAACCTGTTACATTGAAGAGAGAGACCTCAACTTGGAATTTGCCTGCCAGCCCTCATTCTCAGTCTCAGCCTCAGACCTAAGTCCTCTGCCAGTCAACCAGTCTCTGGACTTACAAGGTTTCCCCTCTGCAGATCTGAATCCCTTCTCTCAGCCAGAAACCCACCAGCCTGCACTCAGTCTCAGCCCTCTACCTGCTGACAAGCCTCTGGACTTACAAGGTTCCCTTCCCCCCTGCAGATCCGAATCCCTTCTCTCAGCCTGAAACCTGCCTGCCTGCACTCAGTCTCCCTCTCAGCCTAGCCCTCATTCCTCAGCCCACTGCCTGTCGTTAAGCCTCTGGACTCACAGGGTNGCTAAAGAGGGCATTAGCCTACATTGCAAATAGTGATGAAACACTGTTTTACATACATCAGTTAAAGATATTTTACATACAAAGTGTCCAAAAATTAATCATCTTAAAACAGCTCTGGTCTTAATTAAGGAAATACTACTTCCGCCCACAAAAAGAATACAGTGAGAAATAGCCTTAAAACATTGTTTTTAGGAGTTTTACTTTGTTCTCACAGTGTACCTGTAGGACTTAACAGGAAATTTAAAAGTTTACATAAATAAAGTTATTTATAAGTATATTTGCCATGTTTGGCTAAACGTGTTTAGCCCACATGCAGACCACACTCGGCAACAAGGATCAGTTAACTGTTTATTGAGTTTAACCAGAAGAAACGGAAGCAATGGAGATGACGAGAAAGCAACAGCACCGAGACCCGTTCGACTTCACCGGACGCGGCAACCTAACCGGGCGAGGACGACCGGGTGAAAGGGAGAACCTAGTGGTGACTCAGAACTAGGAGTTGGCCGGGTAGGCAATCGAGAGGAAAACCACTACGGTTAACTCTCTGGCGTCCTCCCGCTGTCCGTATGTTGGTCTTATAGCGCAATCAGACGCTGCTGAACCATCCGCAGGTGCACATACCCCGCCCACTTGTGAGCTGCAGACACCTGCGGAGAAAGCAGAAGGGAGCAGAACTGGCAGAAACTGCACGGTTCTGTCGGCTGAGTCCTGACAATATTTATAAGTGAAAACATAGTCACAGGAATATAAATATCTTGGTTTTCACCTGGACAACAGACTGAGAATTAACAGTGAAATTATCTCAAAGAACGAACGCAGGAGACTGTAAATGGGGTAGAACCCAGTAACTAAATAAAACTCAACAAGCAGAAAAGAAAGGCTGGTACTCTTCTGAAAATTCTCTGAGACCTTTTCAGATGATCTTTCCAAGAACAAAGTTTGAGAAGATAAAAAAAATAAAAAATAAGGAAAACACTGAGCATCTTCTTCACCACATGGACATTGAGAATAGAGTTGTCTCTAGGGTGTCAAAAACCTTTCTTCCAAGTCACTGTTGGACAAACTTAACTGTGTTTGGGTAAGATTCAGTTTCCTCCAGATCCAACTCAAAGTCCACCACAGAAAAGACCTAAACCTGAGATAGCAAATACTGATGCTGAATGATGTAAGGATGAAGAAATGATAAATAAATCTACAAAATCATCAATTTTCTGCCAGAGTTGGTTCCTTAGGGAGATTCCTTACCTTTT
>NW_015151505.1:236608-237279 GCF_000732505.1 Cyprinodon variegatus
TTCTTATGCTCAGAAAGTTGTTTAGAGTAAATGAGTATGTCATCGATGTAAACGAACACATTCAAAAAGTCTCTGAAAACGTTGTTTACCAAGGCTTGAAAACATGCAGGGGCGTTAGTGAGACCAAAAGGCATGACTAAATACTCAAACTGGCCCAGGGGAGTCTTAAAGGCTGTCCTCCATTCATCTCCTTCTATAATTCTGAGAAGGTGATAGGCGTTCCTTAAATCGAGCTTAGTAAAAACAGTAGCCCCTTGTACTGGTTCGAATGCTGATGCTAGTAGTGGAAGTGGGTACTTATTTTTAACAGTGATTTGGTTCAAGCCTCTGTAGTCGATGCAAGGTCTTAGTGAACCATCCTTCTTGCCGACAAAAAAGAAGCCTGCTCCCAACGGAGACGAAGAGGGGCAAATTATTCCAGCAGCTAACGACTCATTAATATATTTCTCCATCGTTTTTCGTTCAGGCTTGGAGATATTATACAGTCTACTACTGGGTAGAGGGGCTCCAGGTAATAGTTCGATAGCACAGTCATATGGTCTATGAGGTGGAAGGGACGTAGCACTGACCTTACTGAAGACAGGAGCCAGATCATGGTACTCAGAAGGGACAGAAGTAAGGTCAGGAGAGTCCATCTCCCCCCCACCTCTAGGAGACCTCCCAGTGGGAGC
>NW_015151505.1:239283-245869 GCF_000732505.1 Cyprinodon variegatus
GGTGTTAGAATTGGAATATTAACACTCTCATGGAATGTTTTCCTAACTACATAGGAGTTATTCTCTAAAACTAAATGCTGAAAATTGTACTTTTCTGAACATATAAAAACCCTTTGGGAAAAATAAATAAAGAAAGAAGCAATGTTTATTCTTTTCAGCAAATATTTATTCCAAAAATGCACCACAATTAGAAAATGCTTTTTCAAAACATATAACAATGTGGAACAATATACATGTTCTCACTTTTATTAGAATATTGCCTGTCAAAAGGTCTGACATAGGTGAGCTTGTCAATGCAAATAATAACATGCTCATTATTGTTTTCTTCAATACAGTATGCATGAAAGTGTTCATCAAAGTATAGAGTTTCGACAGTACAGCCTATTATGAATGCCTGTTGTTCCAGTATTATTATATGGCAAATTTTATTAAACACAGGTAGATCATTGAACATTGCAGTACATACAAACAGTCCAACCTGGTATTCAGTGCCATAATTTCGTACCCAGTTTGTGGTTAAAATACTTGAGCATGAATCCAAATTTAATGTGTTACACAGTAGATCTCCACCTTCCAAATTATTGGCTATTCTTGATTTTAAAGGACCATATTCAAATCTTTTGAAAGAATAGTTTTCATAATAGAAGGCCAATTGACGCTGATGTCGCTTTACAAGAGATTTTGTAAGATTTTTAAAATTTTTGACAGACTTTTTAAAAAAACTATGCTTAGCCTCGAAACGCATACACCAAATATAAATGAGAGGGCCAATTTTCTTTATACACCTTGGATAGTGAATCATTAGGTGGTGTTTCGGGATTAATTTTTTATCGGGGAACACATTTTTAAACAAGTTATGGTGGTCACAGATTAAATGTTTCAGGTAACATATCATGCCATCAGTAAGGACTGGGGACAACACAATATTAACAATCTGCAACAACAGGAGAACTAGGTTCCAGTGGTTATTGTCCCGCTCAACAATGTCACCAAAAATGAGTGGAGTATGGCGGATGATGCATAATGACTGAATGGCATTTAAACCTAAGTGCTTGCTGTTATCCTCTATTTTTAACCCACTTGGTTTATTTTTTCGCTCGACAAAACCATAATTAAAACTCTGTATCCTGTCGAGTAATGTATCAATCGAGATGTAGCCACTTTTGATCATGTACTGAAAAAACAGTTTCAGCTCATACTGTACTACCCCTTCTAACAAATCATGCATAATATCTACTGCATAGTTATCGGTGCTGTGAAAATATTCTAATGAATTGAGAACACAAGATCGCTTAACTCCATAAACAGAAGGGAGTGCAGGTTCTTCACTTAAAGCATGACAATGCTCAACATGAAGTTCTTTGGAGCGCAGAACAAGCCCAGGATGATCTTCATTGAAAACCGACTGAATTTCTTCCTTGTTAATCAAACAAAATCTACACCAGTGTGTTGCACTAAATGATTCAACAAAACCTAATAAACCATTTAAAGCAAGGTTGTCTCCTGTTACTTGAATAACAGAACCAAAAACTGGCTCTTCAGTAAATGGAAGCCTAATTCCTTCAGTTTCCAATATTTTTAAGTCATCAATGAGAGGCTTTAGTATTTCTTCAAACCCATATTTCTTTAAATCTTCTGTATGAAAAAGAGCAGCTAGATGTACATTCATCAGCACAGAATTAACCTTTGGTGGGAGGTTTTTTAAAGTGAAATAAATACAGCCTAGTTTGTGGATCCCTTTCTTGGAACCCAATGGGTTAGCTGTTTCAAAATCATCATAATACAATAAAATCTGTAAGGCGTGTTTCTTTTGTGAAAACAGAGGATGGTTTCGGAAATATGATCCATCATTAATGTCTTTGTATAAGCCAGTCTGTCTCCGTTTCTCATGCAAAAAGGATTGTAAGATTTCTTTATTCTTGAAAATTGAATTTAAGGTGCCTAAAATCGGTATGTACATGTATCTGTCAGTCACAGGTATTTGGCCATAAATGCCAGTAGTTCTATTTCTACGTGTATCCAATCTTACACCAAGTACAAATTCTTTAGGCTCAACTATTTCCCATTTTTCATCATAATATTTCTGTCTTTTTTTTTCAGTGTTAAATTTGGAAAAAGGGTTTTCTAATTGGTTTAAACTCTGCTCAACTCTTTTGTAAATATCTGATTCCATACTATGAGGGGGAAACGTTTTAAGTATTACTTCTCTTGCATGACTCTGAACATCACTGACAACTTCCTCAACAGAACTAATTATTGTTTGAACAGCACTTTCAGAAAGACCAGAAGCTTGTAAGTGAGCAACAACAGATCCACACATTCCAACAAGTGACTTCTGTGTAGTAANAATTATTGTTTGAACAGCACTTTCAGAAAGACCAGAAGCTTGTAAGTGAGCAACAACAGATCCACACATTCCAACAAGTGACTTCTGTGTAGTAACAGTGGGAGTCTGTGATATAGATAGAGAAGAAGATGACTGATCACTTAACAGTTCTTCTTGAGAATGAGTGTCTTTGACAACTTCCTGTTGGGTCTGTACCTGTCTATCATGACTATGTACACTGTGAAGATGTTTTCTAAAGCCATTGTAAGTACAGAACGACGAAAAACATCCCTGTTCTCCACATTTTAAACGCAGATTTTTAGCTGGATATAAACCATGACAAAATTTTAAATGTTGACAAAGAGCTGAACAATTTGTGTGGTGCATTTTACAAACAAAACATAAGAACATTGTCAAAACGTATTTTTTAACTCCCTACAAGCTTTTGGATCTTGGGGGATTTTAACGCTCTCTCAGCAGACGTGCTCTCAATTCTTTGACTCGTGGACTTTCTTTTGCACTTCCAACATCAATATTGTAGATTGTGGTTTGAATAAATGTGTAAAAACTGCAAAGAGCCTCATCATAAGACAGGCTGAAGACAAAGTGTGCTTTGAATAGCCCATCAAAAGCAGCCACTGATGTTGGAGCATCACAGGGGATAGCTCTCTGATCCACAACAATGAAGAACCTCTGAATGTTGTTCTTCTGCTCACCGATGCAAAGAAGGAAAGGTTGTCTGGTGTCCACTTTCTCCAGGAAAGTAGTAAGGCTGACTCCTTCCTGAAATTTAAATGGCAAATATCAGCCAAAAGTACAGACGCAAAATATGAGGACTACTTTCCTTTTGAAAGGAAAGACCTTACAGATTTTGTCTCTCCCTTTGTATAATCTTAAATACAGGATTATTTAATGTAAAATTCACCAAAGGTGACTGTAACACTGTAACAAACTAGTGTTGCATAATGATAAAACAAAAAAACATTACTTCCAATTAGTGTTAAGGGTGCATACCTTGACAAATCTTATGAGATGATTGGCTGCCTGTGCGGAGCTAATCTTTGCAGTTTTTTTGTGGCCTCTAGATGTGGGGGGCAGGAGATGCAGCAACAGCAGAAGAGCTGCAATGTCACTATCCCAGCCTTAAAGACAAAAAAGCAAATTGGAGAAAAAATTTAGTTAAACAGATACATTTTTTAAAGCTTATTCAAAAACCAAATATGCCTTAATCACTTAAGATATATTTGCTTGCAGTTTACAGTACCGCAAGACAAAATGTTTAATATTATTCCTTTATATATTAAAACACTACCCAAATTTACCAAAGACAGATGGATGTTCCGGGTTAACAGAAGCTTGTAACTCTTCAACACAGGGACTTGATGAAAGACTTTGGCTTTCTGTGATGACTTTTTGCTTGAAATATGAAGGCCACTTTGTGAGAAATCTTCCAGAAACTTCATCCCCAAACATCATCGAGAAATCCTGATCAATCTTTTAAAAAGAAAAAACAGACACCAAATGCTGCTTACCAACATGTTATTTGCACTATTTATACATTAGTGCCTAAATAAATCATAAAATATGAAGAAACACACTTACCAACCCAGGTGTATCAAGAAATCTAGGGAAGACATCCAAGACTGATGATGTTGCATCTGGGTCATGAACCAGCTTCTGTCGATATTCAAAGGTGGCTCTCATCTTCTCTTTAACCACAGCCTTATCCATTGAGTGTCTAATAACAGACAGAGCCTCTCTGAGGTCCTCGCCGAAGAGCTGTTCACCAACCATCAAAGATTCTCTTTGGGTTGTTGGACTGTCCTTGAAATTTGGCCTTGGTCCCCCACGTGCACCATCGTAGGTGTTGCGTTGGACAGTCTTGAGTCTCCAAGCAAGATAGCCACTGTTGGCCTCAGGGTCATAGTAATGTTCCTGCACATAAAAGCACATCAGGCATAATCAAAATTACACAAATGGACACTTATTTCTCAAAACTGTAATAACATGGCAAAATTACATATATGTAGAGTTTCAGACAGAATACATACATAACCATTTTTTGAGTATGGATCCTGAAGATATGGAAAAAGAGTTGCAATCCCCAGGGCATAGTTAGTCCGAACACTTATGGGTGGGATCCTCCTTTTGAAAACAAAAAGAAGTATCACTACTCTGGTCAGTGAATACGGATTTCTTTGATCATCAAAAGAGTTATACCCATGAGATTCTATCATATCTGCGACCAGTATGTTGACCATTTGCCGACGAGTTGCATCTGAGAGCGTTTTAGTTTTGTCATATTCGTTGAAGATTTCTTCACCCTTTGGGTTTGACCTCAGGACTGTATACACCATCTGTAAAACAAAAATACATATTCTGATTAACCTCTAGTAGCTGGCCCAAAGGCTACTGCTTTTAAAATTAATATCAACACCAATAACTGGCTATAGGCTTTGCTTCTGACCTGTTTTGCATCATCACGATCAAGCTCTTCTTGGCCCTTTTTTCTGTTCTTTGTACTTTTGAGGATAAGAGTTGAATCCGAAGAACAAGAAGAAGCAGGGGATGAGGAATGGTCTGACGGTGAAACTGGTGATGTTGGAGTGACAAGAGGGGTGGCCTGCACTGATGATTGTAATTCATCTTCAACCAAACTGATCTCAATATCTAGAAAATAACACCAAAAATCCATGTGCATAAATTACAATTAGACTAATGCACAACAAAATAATTGTATTTGATATGTGTTCAACAGTATTCTTTAACTCAAAGAAAGAAACTTGGGTAGGATTATTCAAATATGAACTAAACATCATAAAGGAATTTACTCCAGATTATTATGAATCAGTTTTACCTGTTGCTAGCTGCTTTCGGTATCCAACCCTGAAAGCTCGAACCCCAGACCTTAGAAGTTCATCAAAAATGTCTGAGTCAACTTCAGTGTCCGAGGTATCAGTCAGGACGAGGACACCTTCTGTGAAGAGCTGAAGCTCACAGCAGAATTTAGCCGTTACTGAAAAAAAGAAAACTGAAATTAAATTTAACTAAAACATAAAATAAAGCCTTACTATAAATTTGTCACATTGGAGATTAATTTACACCACTTTAAATTTCATATGAATACAAACCATCTTGAAGAAACTGAGTGTAATGAAAGCATTCATCACTTTGTGGAACTTTAATGTACTGTAATGTACTTAAATGCACTCCCCTATATTCCACCTTTACAAGCATCTCCTGTGAGGAAATTTAATAAAGATTATTTTTGCACTACTGAACTGCATAGACAATCAGTAAATTAATTGTTACTTCTGTAAAGCCAGTCATTTTGACAGACATACAACTCTGATCAATTCACAGGTTGGATTTTAGAGGGTAGTAGCATGTTTACTTTTACGTAATCACATTGGTTTCTTGGAGGGTGACTTTTATTTTGGAGGTTAACTTTTAAATGCACAAAATAATTGGCTACACTACCCACCACTGACTATATGGCATATATATATATATATATATATATATATATATATATATATATATATATATATATATATATATATATATAAGGGGTGGAACAGTCACGGTTTTCGGTTCGGTATATGTTTATTGTTACACCGAAAAATAAAATAAAAAAATAAAGATTATAAAAATTAATGAAAAATTAAAATTTATGAAATTAATGAAAAAAAAAAAAAAAATGTATGAATTGTAATTATTTTTAATGAACCGCGGAAACCCTGGATCATTTCCACATGTTTTGCTGCTTTGAATTTAATCATCTGGCGCATGCTCTCTATTATCTCCAAGGAACTCAGAGCGGAGCAGACGGGAGCCACAGAGGAGGCTGTAGGCTTTGCTTTGAGCAGCCGGTCTGGAGCGCAGCGGTGTGCTGACGGAGTATGAGGGATTTCGGGGTTAGCAATGCATGACATGTTGGTCATGTTGCTGTTAGCATAAACAAAACGTGTTGCACAATGCTTGCACACTGTTGCACTTTTATCCACAACTTTCTTTCCGCCGTCATCGTAGGTCACTCCAAATGCAAAGCGCTCCCATACAGCAGACCTATAAAGTGCTGCTGGCACGTCTTCCAACGCCTGTTCTTTCCCACTCGCCAGTCCGACACAATTCTCCACAGCAACTGATTTGTTCCCCTGCTACACCCGGCTACGCTGCTTTGCTTCTTCTTCTTCTTGTTTACTACTGGTGGTTGGCTTTGGTCGCAGTACCGCCACCTTCTGCTCTGGAGTGTAAACG
>NW_015151505.1:247088-249446 GCF_000732505.1 Cyprinodon variegatus
CATTAACTGCTCTCTGATCATCAACAGCATCACTGCTGAGGATGCTGGAGGTTACAGATGTCAGATTCAGGATAGAAGCAGCTCTAATCCAGATGTGTATCTAAATCTGATGAGCAGTGAGTGATCTGAACTGACTCTGTGTTCCTGCTGATATCAGTCCTTCCTAACCTGGAAATAAAAATTGTCTTTGTTGGTTTTCTCATTTCAGTCTCTCCAGTAGAAGCTGATCCAACAGAGAATAATATCACATTACTCTGTTCTCTGCTGAGATTCAGATCATTGGGTCCTTGTCCAGAGAACAGCCTCCTCTGGGTGGATGAGACAGGAACTGGTCTGACTGGTGAAGGTGTTGGGTACCAGTTTAGACAGACTGGCTGTGATTCTTATCTCACTGTGAAGCTTCAGAGCAGCAGCAGCAGAAGATACACCTGCCAGTTTGTTGATGGAAACACAGTGAAGATAGAAGCTCACTACCAGCTGGAAGGTATGATATCATTACTCATCTGTCTCTACAGGGAGGATATTCTTGTATAAATTATCCGATTTCTAGCTTGTATTACCATGATGGAGGATGTTTTACTAGTAAATTTTACTCTTCCTATTGATGACCTGTCCCGTCATACGGCTGCAGAACTTATCATTATTACAGAGTTTATACATTTAAGCAAAATGTTTCTAGGCTACAGTGCTCCAGGTCAAACAAAATGCTGATAAACCTCAAACCTGAATTTCTATTTCATCCCAACTGACCGCCAGAGGCGGTGCTTCAAGCACTGAATGATCATTCTTGCGCATGTGCAGGTCGAGTACTAATGACAACAAAGTCACCTGTGACCTGCCGGGGACACACGTGACTCTATATAGTCACGTGGCACCCGGCAATCAATCCCTTTTGTTCTTCTCGTGCGCAGGTGTGTTGAGTACAGGAGTGTGGTCGTGTGAAGCTGGTTGCTTCTGTGTATACCACTATTTTCCTAGCTGCTTGTTGCTGGTAGCCGCATGACCGGGTTTGGTCGGAGCTGCGGGTAAGTCTCGCCCTCTAGGGGCTGCACAAGCTGCTTTCACCTTACCAGATCTGCGGTGACTGGTAAGTTTTTGTTCTTTTCTCAGCAGTAGTTTACTGTTCGCTTTGATTTGCCACGTTAATTTTTGTGGTTCTTTTGACTCACGGTAGCGTTTCTGCTCGCGCTGAGTTGTTTTCAGTTTGTTTATCTAAACTCACCGATAGCGTCTGCTCGCGTTGAGTTGTTACCTGAATTCACCAGTAGCGTTTCTGCTCGCGTTGGGTTCTTCTATAGTTTGTTTGCCTAAACCCACCAGTAGCGTTTCTGCTCGCGTTGGGTTCTTCTATAGTTTGTTTGCCTAAACCCACCGGTAGCGTTTCTGCTCGCTTTGGGTTCTTCTACAGTTTGTTTATCTACACTCACCAGTGGCGTCTCTGCTCGTGCTGAGTTCATCTTTGGTTGATGATCGATTTGCTAGTGGCGTTTCTGCTCACGCTGAGTTTGGAACCTCTACGGGGGTTTTCCTACAATGGAGTTGCCAGTAGCGTTTTCTGCTCGTGTTGACTTGTCGTTGGTGGCGGGCTAATCACTCCTTTCAGCAGTATGATGCTGGATAATTTATGCTGCTCGACCTGTCTGGCTCCACTTCAGCCCGACGACGGGCATGACTTGTGTCCCTCCTGTCTCGGTGTGGAAAATCTTCGGGAGGCGCTGTCAGATAACGCTTGCCCCAATTGTCGTGTCATGCCCCGGTCAGTCAGACTGGATCGGTTGGCTGCACTGGAACAGCCTACCGACTGGGCGGGCGCTGCGCCGCGTACTCATTTGCCGATGGAGAAAGCGATGTGCAAACGGTCTACTGTGGCTGCACCTTCGGTACCGATAAAGTGTGCCAGATGGACCGATGCAGGGATGTTGTCCAGGAGAGTGAATCATCTCACTACTGAGCTGGCCCAAATGAAAGCCCTCCTCCAGTCCTTTCAGACTGCTGATGATCGCGGCACGGCTCTCCCTCCCGAGCAGGATGAAACGTCAGTCAATGACGACGATGCTGTTTCTGTGGCGGCCTCTGGCACCCATTTCTGTGAGGACCTTCTGGAGCTGGGCTCCGGGGCCTCTGGGTCAGACTCCATTGCCTCCCAGGAGGATACGGGGGAGTCTGTGACATCCGCTATTCAAACGGCTTTTGCCCGTTTACAGATTAGTGTTCCTCAGGCCCAGCCTATGGCTTCCAGCGCCTTCTTTAGGCGCAGTAGGTCAGAGACTGCCTTTGTGGTTCATGCCACACAAGGCGTGGTTGATGCATCTCTGCAGGCCTTTGCTCTTATGACGAGGGAACTTGGACGCACACTGT
>NW_015151505.1:251986-255965 GCF_000732505.1 Cyprinodon variegatus
TACTCGACCTGCGCATGCGCAAGAATGATCATTCAGTGCTTGAAGCACCGCCTCTGGCGGTCATCCGGGATTCATAGAACCGTAGTTACGGTAGTAACTTTCGATTTAATCGCGTTAGATTTTGGCTTTCTTAGGAAAATATTTATGTGTGGAAAGTTACTGGACAACTTTTAGTGAGCATAATTATTATTTATCTAAATGAAAGTTAAATTTCCTATCTCATTTGTTATAAAGAAACTAATTAAACATAATTTTTTGCTTAAAACAAAAGAACAATAACAATCAGTGACCAGGATGGCAACCCTGTTTCTGAATGGTGGTGTAGGTCAGGTGAGGAATTGGTGCCACATCATTATTCTTTCATCTTTAAAGCCTTTACAGGCCAGCCACACAGTGGAGAACTTGGATGCATGCGATGAAGCATTGCCCTACTGTACATTAAAATCCTGGTCATCTTGAAAGATGCAGACTTTTCCTGAACCACTGCTTAAATAAAGTATCATCCAAAAACTGACGACCCTGTAAAGAAAGAAATTTTTTAAGGATGAAAAGTTATCAACTTCATTTTGTTCTTGACAAGGGCTTAAAAAAAGAGAGAGCAAACAGATACCAATAACAATTCCTAAAAGACCGAGCTTTGGTAGTGTGCATCAGATTTTTGTTGTGTTATCTCGATATGGCTGGAGCCAGTGATGACATGTTGTTTGATTTATTTGTATTTGTGGATTGCATGGATTATTATCAACATTTGGTGAAAATGTCAATAGCGCCTCTAGAAATATATTTACTGGGGAAAATGGTATCTTGCTCAACACTTATTTCACCTACTGTATAGGTTGTTGATCTCCTTAGGCCCCAATCTGCTGCTGAAAGGTTCTCAGACATCATTGATGCCAATGTGACTCATAGTGATGTTATGATTTAATGTTTTAAAAACCAACAAATATAAATTTTAAACACAGTGGCCTCTTGCAAGCAAAATATTGTCCACCGCTCAACTTACTGTCCTTGAATGAAGTTTGTGTTACTTTGTTCATTGAAATATTTGAACACTAGAAGTTCATTGGCTTCACCTGAAACAGTCAATTTTTTCCCTAAATGAGCCGTTGGAAAATGCAAGAACTAACTACGTTTTGAATCTTATGTCTAAAAAAATAGTAAAATCTCTAAATGAATTTTAAGTCAATCAGAAATATTGTTTTACTTTATTTCCCTCATGCTCCAGTCTGCACAAAGTCTGACTGCAATAAGTTTTTTTTTTCTTTTCTGTAAGCAAAGCTGCTGTGATTAGATTTAGTATTTCCCACCATTTCCTCCAAGTTATGTGTTTAATTTACGTCCAACTTATAGTCAGTCTCCCTTTGCTCAAGACATCACAGCTTTACTTCGTCTTATTAAACCACCATCCAGTCGTCTTTATTCTCTCCCTGCTCCTTTTTTAATCCAGATCTTGAATATATTGGACCCTGTGTTCTAGAATTAATTAACCTTCATCTTCATGCTGGTTCAGTTTCCAGCTACTTTAAAATATGTTGTTGAACCAATATTAAGAGAACCTCATTCTGATCCATCGCTTGAGAATAACTTCAGAAAAAATCCAATCTTTTATAACAAATCTTTTGGGTCCCAGACCAGCCCCCCACCATTCACTAACCCTGTCCAACCCAGACATACTGAGCAGTTTTAAAGTTTAGAAATCTATTTCTAGGTCAATTGATGTTATTAAAATAATTTTTAACATCCTTTGTTTTACTCTTTTCAAAATTGTTTCCTTTACATATTATGTGTCAATTTATTCAACATTTGACACAGATCATAGAGATGCTGTGGTGGAGAGAAAATGCTGTTGATTCCGATGGAAAATCTACCATGATGTTAAAAATGTACTCGTATTCGTACTCGTCGTCTCCCGCTTTATCCGGAACCGGGTCGCGGGGGCAGCAGACTAAGCAGAGACTCCCAGACTTCCCTCTCTGCAGACACCTCCTCCAGCTCTGTTGGGGGAAGCCCTAGGCGCTCCCAGGCCAGCCGAGAGACATAGTCTCTCCAGCGTGTCCTGGGTCGTCCCCTGACCCTCCTCCCGGTGGAGTTTAAGCGCCTGCGGATCAGGTNGTTTTCATTTTTCTTTCAGTCTCTCCATCTTCACCAGCTGCTGATCCAACAAAGGATGGAGATGTCACATTACTGTGTTCTCTGGAGAGGTGGTGGGAGTGGGATTCTTGTACAGAGAACAGTTTCCACTGGTTGGATGAGACAGGAACTGTTCTAACTGGTGAAGATGTTCGATACCAGTTAAGAAAACCAAGGAACTGTGTTTCCTCTCTAACTGTGCAGCATCAGGGCGTCACCAACAGAAGATACACCTGCCAGTTTGTTGAAGGAAACAGCATAAAGGTAGAAGCTCACTACCCAGCTGGGTTTAAAGGTAGGCTGCCTTTGATCTACTGAGTAAATGAGATAAGAAGCAGAAATTAGCAGAATCTCAGCTGATTATTTAAACTCTATGATGGTGCAACGGGTGTGAAGAGGATTGGGTGGCAGTCAGAGGTTGGAGCCTCTGGGACCCGATCCACAGTAGCTTAAATCGGCTTCGGGGACATGAAATGTGACCTCGCTGGGGGACAATGACACTCAGATTTTGCGGTAGGTGGAGTGATACAGGCTAGAAATATTTGGGCAAACCTCCACATACAGCCAGGGCTCTGGAACCCAGCTCCTTGGGAGAGACTGGATTTTCTCTACTCTTAAGTGGCCCCTGGGAAGAGACGGAGAGCTGGAATGGGTCTGCTTGTCTCTCCCTAACTCACTCATGTTGTGTTGGAGTTAACCCCAGTGGAGAGGGTTGCTTGCCTTTGCCTCTGGGTAGGTGGATGCCCTCTGACTGTTGTTTTGGCATATGCGCTGAATGGCAGCAGCAGGAGACAAGTGTGACTATTTGAATTCAACGTAAATTTTTTAAAATGTATAATTTCTCTTTTTGGACTAAGAGTAGTTTTTTTAAACCATTGTTGTGGTTGAAAGAAAAGTCATTTATATTATTTTCTTTTTAAATCAGAAAAAGCTGATTTATCTTTTTATTCCATATAATCTACTGTAGCTTAGAAACACTGAAACAACCTTAATGGAAGCAAAGAGGACAAAGTTTGGTCCTTCAAAAATTGAAGCCACACGTTTCCTCCAGTGGGGATGGCAGACAATCACTTGCATTGCGTGATTGATTCTGAAGCAATTCCTCACCGAGCATGCATGCAGCAACAGTGGAGAGGGAAAAAAACAGGCAGAACCTTCCTGTAGAAACAGGCTCTGTGTGTGCGGCAAAAGGAACATAGAATCACTGATCCAAGCATACTTTGTATGTTAGAAAAGGTCATGGGAAACTGGCTCCTTTGGTGTCTCTTTTGAGAAAAGATACAGCTCAGCACATGAGGTCTGAGTCGGTCCTCATGTAAAAGGGCTGAAAGAGAGAAAATATAGTTGGTCGCAGTAAAATCTGCCAAAAAAACGCCGGTTTAATTTTCCAAGCCACATCTTTTTGTCTAACAATGAAACTGTACCTCAACCTCTGTAACCAGTCTGTGCATGCCCAGTGTTTTTCTTAGTGGTTTGGGTGTGTTCTATGTCAGCGCCAACAAATGGCCCAGCATATGCACTACAGCGTCTTCATTGGTGCTTTGCACACTTATGTGGGCCTAACAATTTCTAACAAAATCATAAAAATATAATGTTGGTCTTTGTGTGGACAAAGCCCTATAAGCTCATTAGAACTGTTCTGTATGACAACTTTAAGAATCTCAGTTTTAAAAAACACAAACAAAATGGAAATAACATCAACATTTTTAAATGTGTAGAGCAATCTTTAAGTCATGCCTCTCGCCCGTAGACTGCTGCAGATAGGCACCAGCACCCCTCGCGACCCCACTTGGGATTTAGCGTGTCAGAAAATGGATGGATGGATGGATGGATGGATGGATGGATGGAT
>NW_015151505.1:256580-258013 GCF_000732505.1 Cyprinodon variegatus
TGTGGATTCCCCTGCAGCTCTTGGCCAAGAGCTGGAAACTCAGATCAAGGTCAGCAGCAAGACGCTGAAGCAACTCTTGGACTCTGCTGAACTAACAGTCTCTGGACCCAACAGTTCTCTCTCTCAAAGTGAAACCCGGACTCCTTCAAGGTATTCATCAGAAATATCAAGGACTCATTACTCATCAGTTTGTTTGCTAACTGAACTATCATCCCTGCAGACTCCAGTGAACCTGCCCCTGACCAGTTCCATTTCCTGTGCATATTCATGTGTTTATATATCAATACACTCTGTTAAACTTTTATCCAGCCTCCGTGTGTGTTCTGCATTTTGGGCTAGCTCAGATACCCATCATGACAACAACCCTGTAAAGAAAGCTATTTTGTCAGGATAAAAAGTTATCAAGTGCATTTTGTTTGTGACGAGGGCTTAAAAAAGAGGGAGCTAACAGATAGCTATTACAATTCTAAAAAAGGCAGAGCTTTGATAGTGTGCATCAGATTTTTGTTGATCTTAGAATGCTGTGTTATCTTGATATGGCTGGAGCCAGTGATGTCATGTTGTTTGATTTATTTGTATGTGTGGATTGCATAGATTAACATCTGGTGAAAATGTCAATAATGCCTCTAGAAATATATTTACTGAGAAAAATGGTGGCTTGTTCAATACTTATTTCACCTACTGTATAGGTTGTTCTCATAAGGCCCCACCCTCATTACACAAACACATATCAGCTGATTTGCTTATATGCAAAAAGTGTTCAAGTTTATACAGCTTGGAGTTGAAAAACATGCATAAATATTGTATGATCAAAAATGCTACTTGTCTAAGAATTGTGCCCACAGTGTAGATGGTTTATGTGTGGAGGATGTTCATGTGAGTGATCACAGTTTAACCTTTTATTTCACCTGGATCATTTACCTTCCAAACCACTGATTCAAAGCTGAATCATGAACCAAGCTGCTGCTGAAAGGTTCTCAGACATCATTGATGCCAATGTGACTCATAGTGATGTTATGATTTAATGTTTTAAAAAACAAATATTAATTTTAAACACAGTGGCCTCTTTCAAGCAAAATATTGTCCACCGCTCAACTTACTGTCCTTGAATGAAGTTTGTGTTACTTTGTTCTTTGAAATATTTAAAACTAGAAGTTTATTGGCTTCACCTGAAACAGTCAATTTTCTGATTAAATGACACGTTGGAAAATGCAAGAACTATGTTTTGAATCTTATCTGCAAAAAAATAGTAAAATCTCTAAATGTATTTTAGGTCAATCAGAAATATTGTTTTACTTTATTTCCTTCATGCTCCTGTTTGCACAAAGTCTGACTGCAATACTGTAAGTTGTTTTTTCTTTTCTTTAAGCAAAGCTGCTGTCATTAGATTCAGTATTTCCCATCATTTCGTCCAAGTTATGTTTAATTTACGT
>NW_015151505.1:260758-262094 GCF_000732505.1 Cyprinodon variegatus
ACTATTCCTTTATACTGCATTTTTACTTTCATTTTCTCGTGTCATTCTTTTCCTCTCAGTTATCGCTAAACTTATCTGAATTAAAGTTAATTTCAAATTGACTCTTAGTTTATTTACTGTTTTTTCTGTACTTATTGTTTTAAAAATGTTATTTAAAATCCTATTCCACAAGCATCCTCATTCACATTTCCCCCTAAATTTAAACATAATATGTTTACATTATTTATTGGCTGCATCAATTTAAACATAGATATGAAATAATACGATATAACCTACAATAACTTCAATGATATAATGCACTAGGTCATTACATTAATTCAGTTTAGTCTGTCCAATAAGCTGCCTGTAGTGTTTTTTAATGTCCAGCAGGTGTCAGTATTCTGTGAGACACTTTTACCGCAGCATCAATACAGTTTGACAATGAAACGCTTCAAGATGCCTCAATAACCATCACTACTTCTAACTCCCCTCAACTCGAGTACTTGGTATGATACGTTCACAAACTAACACTCAAAATAACAATCCATGAACTCAATATTTTTTACAAAAGATCATATTTCACATTTTGATTGGAAACATATTAAATTTATATAAAAAATAATGATTTTGAAACAGGAAGTTTCCTGCTGTTTAGAAATGGATCTGTCATCTTTTCAAAAGAAAAGCTGCTGGTGCTCATAGAATTTTCTACCGGAATAGCTTCTCACTTGGCAATCTAGTGTTATAACACCAGTAGCATCAGCTCAACTCAGCAGCAGAGCATTCTGGGAGTTGTAGTATAAGCAGTTAATGTTCTGTCTACCAGTGGGTCAGCTCTAGTAGACATTTGGATTGATCTCATTGATCACATTTGGTCTGTGGGTCTGAGTCTGACTCCTCTGCTGTAAGGGGTCCACTTTGACCTGCTTGGATTCTGTTCTGACTCGGTTTAACTGCTCTGTCTGCAGAGTCTCAGAGCTGCTGGGTGTTAGTGGATTGACTGCAGCTCATTAGAATACATCACACTTCCTCTTTCCTCAGGCAGAGGAAATGACAACAAGCTGGACTGAAATACATATAAACTATAGAGAAATAAAACCTCTTCACCGTCACAGTCCTTTAGCTAAAACGTGTCTGACTTTAGTTGATCTGAGTGTTATAAAGTGAATGAGTTTAATGTAGTTTAAATGTTTGTTTGTGAATAAAGTTTGTGAAACTAGTTCCTTCTTTTTGTGGTTTTCTGTCAGTTTCTAAGAAATACCCAAGTAGAACAAAAATAAAAAAAACGGAATAGTTGTGAGGTGTTGGTGTGAAGTTTTTTTTCCATCCATTAATTCAGCGTCAAAGAGGAAATAAC
>NW_015151505.1:262286-263096 GCF_000732505.1 Cyprinodon variegatus
TGTAGTAGTTTTGTAGCAGCCTAAAAGGAATAGGAACATTAAACTGCATTTTTACTTTAATTTTCTCGTGTCATCCTTTTCCTCTCAGTTATCGCTAAACTTATCTGAATTAAAGTTAATTTCAAATTGGCTCTTAGTTTATTTACTGTTTTTTTCTGTATTTATTGTTATAAAAATGTTATTAAAATTCCTATTCCAAAAGCATCCTCATTCACATTTCCCCCTAAATTTAAACATGATATGTTTACATTACTTATAAGCTCTATCAAAAAAATATCAAAGATATTTTCAATTTAAACATAAATATGAAATAATACGGTGTAACCTACAATGACTTCAATGATATAATGCACTAGGGCATGAAATTAATTCAGTTTAGTCTGTCCAATAAGCTGCCTGTAGTGTTTTTAAATGTCCAGCAGGTGTCAGTATTCTGTGAGACACTTTTAACGCAGCATCAATACAGTTTGGCAATGAAATGCTTCAAGATGCCTCATTAACTCATCACTACTTCTAACTCCCCTCAACTCGAGTACTTGGTACGATCCGTTCACAAACTAACACTCAAAATAACAATCCATGAACATTTTGATTGGCAACATATTAAATTTATATAAAGATAATGATGTAGAAACAGGAAGTTTCCCGCTGTTTAGAAATGAATCTGTCATCTTTTCAAAAGAAAAGCTGCTGGTGCTCATAGAATTTTCTACCGGTATAGCTTCTTACTTGGCAATATAGTGTAATAACACCAGTAGCATCAGCTCAACTCACCAGCAGAGCATTCTGGGAGTTGTAGTATAAGCAGTG
>NW_015151505.1:267318-269079 GCF_000732505.1 Cyprinodon variegatus
AGAAAGCCTCCAGATGAGCAGATGGGAAACAGGTGTGCAGAAGTCAGCTCACGCCCTCGGGAGGAGGATCTCAGGCTCCCTCTGGTGGAGAAAGGTTGACAAGCCTCCAGATCCCAACAGTACCCCCCCCTCAACGACCGCCACCTGGTGGTCCAAACGAGCATGAAGGCAGAGAAGAGCGATAATCAGTGATTAGTGAAGGATCTAAAATAAACTAACCAGGAACCCACTTCCTGTCCTCCGGGCCGTAGCCCTCCCAGTCGACCAGGTACTGCCAACCTCAGCCCCAACGACGGGAGTCCACGACCCGGCGAACGGTGTAGGCAGGATGCCCATCAATGTCACGGGGGGGAGGAGGGGAGTCGGAAGGAGGGCAAAGTGGACTGGTCAGGAGGGGTTTAATCTGGGAGACATGAAAAGTGGGATGGATGCGGAGAGAAGAAAGAAGATGCAAATGGACAGCAGAGGGACTGATGACAGACTCGATCCTGTACAGTCCAATGTAACGAGGAGACAACTTTCGTGACATGGACTTCAAAGGGATATCTCTGGTGAATAGCCAAACCTGCTGTCCCGGCAAATAGGTGGGAGCTGGGCGTCTTCTCCAGTCCGCGAATCGGCGGTTTTGTTCAGATGAGCGGTTCAGAGCTGCTACAGTGTTGCTCCAGATAGTATGGCACCGGCGGATGTGGTGCCGGACAGAAGTGACTGAAATCTCTTTCTCATCAGCTGGGAATAGCGGAGGCTGGTATCCTAATGAGATCTCAAAGGGGGAGAGACCAGTAGCAGAAGAAACATGAGCATTATGTGCATACTCCAACCAATGCAGGAACTGACTCCAGTCAGCGGGGTTGGTGGACGTGAAACATCTGAGAGTGGACTCCAGCTCTTGATTCATTCCCTCGGTTTGACTGTTCAACTGGGGGTGGTAACCAGAAGTTAAAGAGACTTTAGCTTCAAGGGCAGAACAAAAATGTTTCCATACCTGGGCATTGAATTGTGGTCCTCTGTCCGACAGAATCTCCTGTGGGATGCTGTGTAGTCTGAAAACGTGCTTAACCAGAAGTTGAGCTGTCTGAAAAGCTGTGGGTAGTTTTCTCAGCGGAATGAGATGACAGGCCTTAGAAAATCGATCGACGATTGTGAAAATGGTGGTCATGCCCTTGGATGCAGGTAACCCAGTGACAAAGTCTACAGCGATATGTGACCAAGGGCGTTTGGGAATAGGCAGAGGATGAAGGAGACCAGAGGGAGGCTGATGAGAAGGTTTATTCCGGGCACAAACTGAACAGGCTAGAACAAACTCCTTGATATCTTTATGTAGCGAAGGCCACCAAAATCGACGGGAAATCAGGGCCACGGTTCTACTGACTCCAGGATGAGCTGAAAACTTAGTGGTATGCATCCAATGGATTAATCTAGACCTCACTGTAGATGGAACGTACGTTTTATTAGGCGGACCTGTGCCAGGATCAGGTTCAGAAGTCTGTGCTTGTTTAATTAGGTCCGAAATCTACCAGGAGACTGTGGCGACAGTACAACTTGCCGGTAAAATTCTAGCTGGAGTCTCAGGTTCATCAGGAGCGTGAAGACGGGACAGAGCGTCAGGTTTAATGTTCTTAGACCCAGGGCGGTAGGAGATGATCAGATTGAATCGGGAGAAAAATAATGACCAGCGGGACTGACGGGGATTAGATCTTTTGGCTGATTGAATGTAAGAAAGATTTTTATG
The DNA here is from genome assembly GCF_000732505.1 of Cyprinodon variegatus. NCBI lineage: Eukaryota > Metazoa > Chordata > Actinopteri > Cyprinodontiformes > Cyprinodontidae > Cyprinodon > Cyprinodon variegatus. The sequence goes on from NW_015151505.1 coordinate 269,051, forward strand.
ATCTGTCCATACCAAAATGGGATGCTCTG
>NW_015151505.1:270814-272133 GCF_000732505.1 Cyprinodon variegatus
ACACTGCGGCGTGGAAGCAAGGTCAGGCAGGAGCTTATAAAGGAGAGGTCTTCTGATGAGAGGATTAGCAACAGGTGTGCAGGAAGATTCCAGCCCTAGGGGAAAAAATACACAGAACAGAAGAGGATCCTCGGCGCCCTCTGGTGGGCAAGCCTGAGGATCCCAACAGGTTTCCTTGCTTTAATTCTAACAATCCACGGGAGTCTGCAGTCTTACCTGTATCTTGGTTGAAGGCTTGCTTGAACGCCTTTATGAAATCACCATAAGTACAACCATACTCAGTTTTGGATGAGAACTTGGCTTACGCCAACTCCAAAGCTTTACCAGACAGATGCGATAGGATAAAAGAAATTCTTCTTCCATCCTGAGAGAAGCTCTGAGGAGAATGATTAAAAATTATAGAGCATTGAAACAGAAATCCCTTGAACTTACTTGGTTCACCTGAGAATCTTTCTGGGAGGGATGGGCGGAATTCATAAAATAAAGGGTGGATTATGTTATCTGACCTGAGAGGCGGATTGGGATCCTGGGCCGGAAGCAGAGCGGCTTCAGCAGCAGGTGTAGAGGCCTGTGAGCTGGATCTTTGTAGAAAACCAGTGATCTCTTGCAGGGTGCGGTTAGACTCAGCTTGGCGTTCACTTAGCTCTTGTAGATCGGAGTCATGGCTTTGAATGAGGACATGCTGCTGCTCCAAGGTCCTTCTGAGTGAATCCGCAGGGCTAGTTTGTTGGCCAGAGTGTTCTGTCATGTTGGGGTCTAATCTTCTAACCCACATGCAGAAACACTCAAGAGACAGGAAAAAAAAGTTAAAAGGTTTATTGAAACTGTTTTCTGAGAAATGTGAACGGGGTCTTGGTTCGTCAGGATGGTCACGGGAGGGAAGCAACTAGAGGAGGACAGATCGGTTAGAGTGAATCCAGGAAACTTGCTGTTTAACGGCGGTTTGGGTTAATACCTGCTCAGTGGGTATTCTGACCGGCAGGGGGGGAACCTTGAGGGTCCAGAGGCTGATCAGCAGGCTAAGGGCAGAGGCAGAGACAGAGGCTGAGGCGGAGGGCAGACAGGCAGGTTCCAGGCAGCAAGAGTTTTCTCCAGGAGTTGACTGATCACCAGATATGTCAGGATCTGAGAGGCAGAAGAACACAGAGTCAGAGAGGTTCTCAAAATATCAGGAAAACAGATCAGAGTTAGCTGGCTCAGGTTTGCTGGTACCATTACTGGCAAACACCCTGGCAGGGAAGTGTCAGCCTCCTCCTCCTTAAGAAAGCCTCCAGATGAGCAGATGGGAAACAGGTGTGCAGAAGTCAGCTCACGCCCTC
>NW_015151506.1:0-1574 GCF_000732505.1 Cyprinodon variegatus
TACTATTCCTTTAACTCCTTATCGGTTGGCGGCGGTAATGCACTTTTAGCTAGTTTGCCAACCGCCATAAAACCTCAGAAGAAGAATGAGCTAATGGCGCATGCGCAGAACGAATGGCGCTTCCGGGACGGATCGGGTAGTGACGTGCCCGACTGTGTTAGAGAGTTAAGCAGATAGATTTGCCGTCACAGGTCGTAATTCTATACTAATAATAACTAACCTCGGCTATATCCCGCGGAGGAGCGGCAGACCTCCTCGGCTCCTCTGTGTTGTGGCGGAGCTTGTTGGAGTCTGTCGGTGTTCTGGGGGCAGTAGGCTCCATAACTCTCCTTTCAGCAGCTGTTCGTTCTGCTTCCTCTTCGTTTTCAATCCACCTCCAATAATTCGGCAGATCTTTTTCCAGTCTATTCAGCACCGACGTACAAGTTCGACAGACTCGTTTGGATTTCCCCGGTGTGATCGAAACCTTCACTCCAACTTTCTGTAATCTTTCTGCCACTGACAGCGGTTTACTTAAACTCTGGAAAAGTTGTGTACAGTGGTGTAGCATACCGTCTCTCCGCATGACTTTTTTGCACAAACGACAACAATCATCCAACTCCATGATCTCAACAATAATAATCCACTGCTCACGTCACGCCCTGGCCGTTTAAACTCCCCCACCAGCTTTCTGCCGCGCTTACTACGTCACAGTCAGTTGCGCCGTATGGCAGGCCATTTTGACATTTATTAGCGGACTGAATATACGTTCTAGATGGCCCAAATGCATTTCTTCCTAGTCAAAATGAACATTTCAGATATCTAAAATAACATTCCTCCTATCTAAAATAAACATTTCAGATAGCTGAAATGTAATTCTTACTAGCATAAATGACGTCACATTTCCCATTCATGTGTATTGGGCTTTTACTTCCAGATCTCTAAAATAAAGATTCTTCCTATCCAAAAATGAATTCTGACGAAGATGAATTCTAATTTCAGATCTCCATAATAGAGTTAATGCTAGTCAAAATTACTATTTCTGATATCAAAAATGAATACAACATTACAGAGACCTAGAAACACAATTAGTGACGTCTAAAATATATTTCTACTAGTAGAAATATGATTACAGATATCAACTATTGATATAGTTATTTTTAGATATCTGAAATGTTCATTTTCACTAGGAAGAAATGCATTTGAAACAGCTTAAATATATATTCAGTCAAGCTAATAAATGTCAAAAGGGCCAATTTAAATTTGTAAAGGTCTCTAGGTATTTGAACGTTTTTTATTTCTAGTACAATTATATTTTTGGCAGCCTGAAATGTAATTATTGCTAGCAAAATTATAATTGAGGATGACTATATGTACAATTCTGGCGAGTAGGAATGTGGTTTTCACTAGGAAGAATTTTATTTTAGAGATCAACAAATGGAACAATAGAGAGGATGGTGCTTCTAATAAATGTCAAAACGGCCTGCCATAACTCTCATACAATCTTCATCGGGGCCAGACTAAATTACACATTTAATCTCACATTTAGTCTGGTTTATGTACGGAAGAGGATTAGGGCCACTGAAAAAAAAAAA
>NW_015151506.1:4023-6099 GCF_000732505.1 Cyprinodon variegatus
ATATCTGCTAAGTTAAACTATTTTATAGAAATGGTTACATTATTTCAAGAAATAGAGATTTAATATTTTTGTTAATTATATTAAACAATCAATTTAAACAAAAACAATAGATGCCTTATTATTATTAGCACCATTACAATTATTACACTATTTTCACAGCATGGTTTTAGCAGAAAGGCCATTGATTGTTTTAATATCAGTGAATCCTCATGTAAATTCAATCGGCCAGCTTTATTTCAGTCATTCTGCTGAAATCAAAACAATCAGTTTCAGTTGAATTTATTGAATAAAGTTTTTTATTTGAAGACTTTTTACAGTCAGAGGAAATTTAAGCTGCTGCTTTGTTGCTACAGCTTCAGTTTTTGGCAGTTTGTAGGGATGCCAAGATGGAAGATATCCTGGTGGGGTCAGAGGTCAATGTCCACAAACTGAATGAGGTTCTGTGCCGGGACACTCCATTTTAAACCTGAAGGTCTGGGATGCGCATGTTTTGCCAAGGCTGGTTAGTTATGGTCTGTGGGACTTCCTGAAGCTTCAGAGATGTTATCCTGATGTCCAGTTCATCCATGAATCCTTCATCTACAGATTCCTCATCCTCCTCCTCTCCATCAGCCTCGCTGGGTAGATAGACGTGAAGCTGAGCTCGACCTGGATGTCCAGCGGTGTCGGCAGGCTGAGGGCTGCAGCTCAGAAAGCCTGGCTTCTCCACCACAGACGGAGCTTCATCCTGGGAGGGCGGGGAGCCACGGCGCTGGGGGTCGCCATGCAGAACCTCAGAGCTCAGCGTCGGGTTGTCTGAGTGTCGTCTGGCCGGTCTTGGCCGGGCAGAGGGCTGGATAGCTTCGGAGAAATTAAGCGTTCCGTTCTGCGTCTGGTTTTGGCTGCAGTTCCTGCAGGGCGGCAGGGGGGAGGGTTTGCTTGTGGACAGAGGGGGTAGAGGTGGTATCTGTAAAATGTTGGGGCGATGGCTCCCTGGGAGGCCCTCTGACAGGACGTGCTGACCCGGATCGAAGAGGGACGGCTGGCTGACACTGAAGAGACAAACCGGACAAACAGTTTCATCATTCCTGCTTTCTCATTCAAATCATCTTATTAAAGTTTGAGGCGATGAACCAACTGATCCAAACTAGAACCTGATCATCTGCAGGAGACCGACCTATGCGCTGCGTTCGAGTGTCGCTCAGATTTCTCCCACTTAAAGCTGCAGGTCAGGTTTCAACAGCAATAATTACGGGTCAGCGGTACCTGACCAGCCGCTGGTGGCGTTACTGGTTCAGATAAAGCCGTCAAACTGGGACACAGCAGGGAGGAAACAATCAGACGGTAATTCCAGCCAGGCTGCGATCTGACGGCTGCTTTTACTTCAAATGAAAAGCGATGCAGCAAAGAGAAAAGAGATGATGTGCAGGCGATGCTTGAGATACTAACAGGCTGCTGGGAGCTGAATATAACCTGTAAGGTAATAATGTAACCGTGTCGCTGATTTAAAAAAATTAAGTATTCTAAAAGTGGGTCAAAAACATTCTGAAAATAAGCCTGCAGGAGGATCCATCCTGAGGGATTTGTTACAATAACAGTATTTGGGAAATCTGATTGGCCCCGTCCGAATGATTACAAATTTGCTAAAGTAAAAGTACAGCAACTTAGATCAAATTTGCAGTCAAATATAAGTTACATTTTAAAATAATTTTACTTAAATACAAGAAAGAAATATATAACTTTAGGTAAAAGTCACTTTTTTTGTCCATTTCATAGAGAAATCAGGATATTTAGGCCTTAAACTAAAAGTTGTTACAAAAAGAATTCAAATATTGAAGTTAAAAAAAATATATAATAATAATAATAATATTTTTTCATCAGTCATGATTAATAGGGTAAAAGGGTAAATAGCTTTTACATGTAGAGCAATTAATTTTACTTTTCAGGATTTATGATATTCAGTAACCCATTAATAAACACATTCAAATGGTGGCACAGGAAGTTTTATGTTCATAAATAAATGGCAAATTCAGAGCTCGTCTGCCTGGCTGCTTTTTACAGTTGCCTTTTGTATCTATGCTTCTTTTTCTATGTCTG
>NW_015151506.1:8458-10022 GCF_000732505.1 Cyprinodon variegatus
AAATTTATAAATGACTAAAAACTTATTTTAAGTAAAAACAACTTATCTAGATTTAGATTTTTTTACAGTGTGAGGTTGTTTTTTTCTTATTTTAAATGTAAATTGTCTTATTACATCGGCAGTGTCTCACTTACCTATTTAATTCAAGGAAAATGTATTTATTTCAAGAAAAAAATAACTTTTTTAGATTTACATTTTAGCAGAAGGTCTTTAATTCAATAAGAGCCTTTTTTGCCATTTCTGAATAAATAAGATTAACTCCAATAAGCTGTTAGATCCCAGGATTTAAATGTATTAGAGATAGTTATGGATTTTATTCCATAAACTGCAGGTTTTCACTTGTTCCAGATGGCAGCAGCTATTTCACTGAAAAAACAATCTAGAAATAAGTAAAACTTTCTTAAATGAAGTGTATTTACCCCTAATTTGAGTAGGAAAATGAGATGGCTTGTCGATGGAATGAGTATCTTCCCTCTTAAAATAAAATAATTAGATAAAATGCACTTGAAATAAGACAATGCAATTGTGTTGTCTTATTTTTTAATATAAATAGTCTTGTTCCGTTGGTAAAGTGATGCTTTAACCTCCTCAATCCAAGAACAAATGCACTTATTTTAAGATAAAATGACTTATCTAGATTTTGATTTTTTCCAGTGTTTTTACCTGAGGCGGTCCGTGCCGGTCCCCCTGCCCGGTCCTTTGGCTGCAGCCTCCAGAGAGGGCAGCCTCAGAGGGGCTCTGCTCCTGCGCGCCGGCCTCACAGAGCCAGACACCAGCTGGGATCTCCTCTGGACGGATCCAACCGGCCACAGCCGGTTAACGGCCAAGCCGATGACAGTCATGGGGGGAGCAGCTCCACCGGGTACGACCATCTGGGACGTTTCACCTGGATGGAAGCTCTCAGCTGAAGATAGAGCCCTGAGGACGGGAGCGTGATGAACAGTTTGGAGGAGGCTGCGCTTCATTCAGAGAACACCATCAATGATACATGATCATTAATGATGCAGAGCTGGTCAGGTGGGGAGTAGGCGAACCCTTCCCTTCTCTTCTGGATCGGTTTACAGGAGTGGTGACACAAAGCACAGCAAGAGATGTAACAGAAAACTGGAAACTAAAAAAATTACTGGATCCGGAAACGACTCCAGCTGCACTGGAAAAAGTTGAAATCTAGATAAGTCATTTTTTCTTAAAATAAGTGAATTTGTTCTTGAATTGAGGAGGTAAAGGAGACATTTTGACTATTTACACTTAAAATAAGAAAACACAATTGCATTGACTTATTTCAAGAGCCTTTTATCTAAATATCTAATTTTAAGAGTAAAAATACTCATTCCATTGGCAAATGATCTCATTTACCTGCTCAAATTAAGGTTAATACACTTAATTTAAGAACTTTTTACTTATTTCTGGGTCGTTTTCCAGTGCAGAAACTGAAGTTTGGAAAGTAATGAATTACATTTACTCAAGTTACTGTAATTGATAACTTTTTATGAGTAATTTGTAATTTTCTGAGTAGTTTTTGAAATATGTAATTTTTACTTTTACTCGAGTAAATTTTAACCTA
>NW_015151506.1:13155-23214 GCF_000732505.1 Cyprinodon variegatus
CAATGTTTGTTTTTAAAACCTAATGTCTCTAACAGACAAAGTAAATTTTTTTTTGGTATGCATGAAACTACGACAAAAAACATACTAAACCAGGAAATAAAACGTGATCGGCTGTAAGGAAAGCGGAGGACACTGAGTTTATCGAAGAAAACCTGCTACCAACCAGGTTAGCTCTGGGGAGAATGTTACTATGGTAACAGAAAGTTGAGGAAACTGAAAACTGATTTTATTTTTTGGTAAAGGACACTTGGTCTTAAAAATCTCAGACTTTTATGATGAACAAAAGCAAAAAGCTGAAGGATGCAAACGCAAGGAGAATCCTACCAACTAACCACCTCTGGTTAAGCAGATCCACTCCAACAGAAGAGGATATTTCACTAAGCTGAACCTCATTAGTTAAATAAATTTAGGATTCATTTCAAAAGTGATTTTTTTTCCTGGTTAAGAAAAAAAATGGAAGTTATCTGGGAAAATTTGTGATGTTTTGTATATAAATCTTTCGTGGTCTAGATTATTTCCTGATTATGTCTGAGTGCAGCTGCTCACCCAGATTCAGTCTGGATCAACTTAAGGCCCCCGGTTCCTCCTCCAGGGTTGACGGCCAACACACGGGATAAGAAGGTGTTGCTGCAGTGGAAGCGTGACACCTTTCGCCTTAGAGTCTGAAGTGGAGGCAGTGAAGTAGAGTAAACTGCTCAGATCAAGATGTCCTCCTGTCCTGCTTCCCATTAATAAGGTTAGGAATCCACCTTCTAAATATATTAGGTATAAATTACCTGAACCTCTGAAGTTTGGATGATAAATAAACATTTACTATAAACTGAAAGAGCTTTGAATGTTTGAAGATCAACAAAGACAAAAAAACAAACTGTTTTCTTTTCATTTATTTTCTAACAGAAAGAAAAACTGTCAGCTGGAGCCTTGTCTGTCCACCCCCTGCTGGACACATGCTGGTACCGCATCTTCATCCGAATCCCTGCCAAAAAAGAAAACAAAATAAAAATCAATAAAAGCAAGGACATGTTCATCTTTTAGCTTTCTGTATTCAGGTTGGATCGTACCTTTAAATCTCCATGGATGGGGTCAGGACTCCCAACGTGGAGGAAACCTCGGCATCACTGATCGGTTCTGCTGCAGCTCCGACACTTCCTCAGGCTTCAGGTTTGATTTCTAACCTTTAGAGACCAAAGAACAGGACAATAACTCGGCTGTGAAACCTCCTCTGTGCGTCGTGGCGCCGGGATGCTGGTGGTCTTACCGCTGCTGCTCAGATCCGACCCTCAGCCTCCTCTGATTGGTTGAGGCTCCTGGGGTGAGAAGAACACACAGTGAGAGCCTGGTAGTGATTGGTCAGCAGCTTCTTACAGGTTTTTCTCTTAGATTAAAATGAGTGTCTGAAGGGGAAAACTGATAAAGTGAGGGACAGAGGGAGCCGTCATCAACATGGATGAGCTCCTGACTGGACTCTGGGTTCTTAAACGGCGCCGACACACTGATCTGTGTCAGCAGCTGTTTTAGAGTCGTCGGGTGGGCAGGACGGTCCCGGTACAGCAGCTGGAACTAGGGTCCGACCCGAGGGCGGGACTATGAGAGCCGACGGCCCTTTGGATCTGAGGGGCCATCAGGCCATCAGGGACGTTCTGGCATCACACTGAGACTGGAAGAACATTTTGGGCCAATCAGGGAAACAAGTTCTGTTTAGAGAAATGGATCACAGTGCAGACGGATAAATCATCAACCTCCTCAGAGGATCAGCGGGAACTTCATCCCAAACCTCCACATGAAATGTTTAGGCATCAACGTGAAACAAAACATTTGTCTGAGACGCTTAGAGAGACACTGAATGCCGATACCGACCGGATCCAAAGGTTCTGTTTATAGAAATCACTACGGTTCTGTAGGATCATGATAGAGATGTTTTACTGTAGTTATAACCACAGGTGTGAGGTTACAGTCATCCACAAACTCTGAACTTAAAACAGAAAATGTAGGTTTCCAGATCACAGCAGTGGAGCTCTGTGGGAAAAACACCAGTCCCACCCAGTCAGTAGAACACAGAGCCCTCCCAGAACCAGAGAACGGGTTTGACAAAGAGATCAAAGTGAAGCAAAGGAGCCAGACGTGACTAAATGGGAAAGAAACTGAAGCTCACAGGAAGCAGAGACTCCATGTTTTAATCTGCAGTTATCAGAGGATCGGCGTCCAGCGGATGGAGCCAACGTGTTGGACATCATCCGGTCTGTTCTACGTCACAGTTCCTGTTCAGGAGAAACATACTGCTAAAAAATAAATACCATCTTATAACTGAAATCAGCTCTAATAATTATGAGGGAATTCCTAAAGTTGGCATTTAAATGTGGAGTAAAGAGATGCACAGCTAAGAAACTAGGTGGTGTTTTAATCACCAACACAGAAGAAAGCAACAAGTCTTCAATCAAACCTCGTTAACTCTGAGAAAAACTGAATTAATTCATTAGTTATCCTGGTTCTGTCTGCAGACAACCCAAAAGCTTCCTACCAAACACTTCTAGATAAATTCGACTGTTTACTTTTCTAAATGACACCATTTCTGCTGTTAGAGGTCCTGACATCAAGAATTCAAATATTCATTTTAATAAAACTTTATTAGAGAAATGAAAAAGTGCGTTAAAACCAGCCAATAATTATTTTTTTTCTGTGTAGCATCTAATCAAACTTTTCTATTCTCAAGGCAAAAGCTGTTCTAATATCTTAATTTTTCTTCTTGCTACTTCAAATTTTATATTTTTAGCATCTCTGATCTTTTTGGAAACATTTTTTGAGAACAAACATTGATCAAATATCAGGATTTGAAGCCTTTTAATGCTAGTTTGACTTGTGCATATATTTTTTAGACTAACACAAGGCTTTTTGTAGCATCTGGGCTATGCTGAAAGCTCCAAAGGTCTTATTCCAGAACTAAACCTGTAGATCTATTGTTGAAAGCAAACAGAATATGAATGTGGATCAATTCACTCCTTAGAAAAATAACTGATAAATCTGGTCATCCTTCATTCAATGAGCGCTGATCTGCCATAGGGGGGGAACTGAAGCTTAGGTTTTATAAAGTGGGGATTCCAGAGATGGAAGAATTAGATTTTTCAGCCCTTTAGTGAAGTAACAGCTAAAGGCTGCATCTTTGACACCACCATGTATAAAATAAAATAAAAAATCCCAAGGGGATGGGTTAAATGCAGAGAAGTAATTTCCCTCTGGGATTATTAGAGTATATAAAAAAAAAAATCATGTTAGAATCCCAGTAGATCTGATGGCATCAGTAGAAAACGGCGCCAGGTTTGTATTGAAGTTATCCTGACTCCGTTACTTTTCAGTAAATAGAGTCATGCTGGGTTCACTCAACCAGGAATTATACAGGGGAACAGAGGGCCCGCCTTTTCAGCCTGGCCAACAATTCCCTTTAACAACCCCCCCTTCAGAGACACAGACAGGTATGAGGCTTTGCGGGCTAACAAACGACCCCCATCCCAAAGGGGTGGACCCATTCGTCCGTTTCTATTTGCATGTTTTCTAAACTAAAACCAGGTTTTGTTGTGCTGCTGGATAAAACCTGGAACTCGACGCCATTTCTGACATTTTGAATTGAAAAAGCTTCCTGAATGGGAAGCGAAACGTCTTCAAACTTGGAAAAAGTCTAGGGGATTGTCTTAATTTTGTGGACGTTTTTGAATGTTTTCACCAAGTTTTTAGTATGTTTACCAAAATAAACAGGTTTCTGTTTGTAGAAATTAATATGCTTTTTATTATTGACACCAATGTGAGGTAAAACCTTTTAGAATTTTATCCTAGAGTAACTCCTACACCCTCCATGGACCGACTCCATATTTGACCCAATAGAAACCTTTTGTTTCCTCCTGAATGCAGTAAAAACTTCGTCACTCTAAGCCTGGATGAGTTTTTATGTTGGGACACTTTGTGCTCTGTAGTAGTTTAATACCAACAAATCTTATATAGAAGGTTATATTTATTTGTTAGCCATCATTTTCTTCTCGTTTCCAGGTGAGATCGTCTTGATCCTGCCTTAACCTCTTAAGCTCGTAGGGTTATTTTCCAAAAAGAGGCATATTCATACTTCATCAGGTTTTTTCAACTTGCATACTGAATAAACTGCTATTATTATCAACCAACCTAGAGGTCACACAGGATGATGTGAATATTTGAAAGTAAATTATGAGTAAATTAGATTAAAATGGACAAAAAAATAAGTTTTGCCCCAAAGAAAGACAAAAACAGATGTTTACATACAAACTTCTCACTTTTCCTTTAACGATGACAAATAAAGAATGAACTGTAACTAGAACATATTGGGTTCAAATGTAGCAAGTGTGAAATTAGAAATTTATTCTTGAAATTTTAAATTTGGAAAGCTGTTACACTTTTCCTCCCAAAAGAGTTTTTTTTTTTTTTGCATTCTTTATTTACACACTGTAATTATGATATACATATAAAACTAAGCTGGGAAAAGAAAATGCATGAGGCTGCAGGGCATATCTGAATAACCGTTTGTCCTTTAAACCTCTTTGGAAAACCGACTTCCGACAGAATCCAATGATATGCGCCAATGTGAGATGGACAGAAGCCCCGGCCAATCACCAGCGAATAGCAGAAGCTTTCATGGTTTACACACAGATACAGATTCCAAATATGGTCAATAGAGAGAAATAGCTTTTAACTAAATAATACTCTGTTGGATATATTCCAGAAACTGACTTATGTTGAGAAAATATATTTTGAGGAAAAACGTTGCAAAGGTAGGACATATTTTGTTTTCCTGGTGTTTCTGGGGGACGTCTTTGAGTGGTTAGCTGCAAATGAGGACTTTCGCTGAAGTTTGCCTTTGTCTGAATCGGTAGCCCCATTTACACGACCCTTTTAAAACTGTGTCCAGATCAGTCCGAGGACGGTAACAGAGATGCTGAGTGTAAATGTCACGCACTGCTGAACCGAACCGCGCTAACATGGTACTAGTTCATCAGTAGGAATCGATGCGGTTCAGTTCTGGCTCGGTTCTCAGATGACAAAGAGCGCAAGAGCAGACGGCATCATCTCCTTACAGTCAGCCTCCGTAATCAGGAAATTTTAGAAATTCATAAAAATCCTAGCTTCCCTACTGTGCCGCACGATTTCCAGTAATGATTCTGCTTAGCAGTGTGATGAACCTCAATTCCTGTTGTTTCCTGCACCTGTAAGCCCTAATTAAACTATAATTTGTCGTATCTACGTCCCAAAAGCAGACCATCAAGTAAATTCACCAAAGGTTGCCTTCTACACCTGACTCTGCTAACTTCCTGAATGTTACTGGCGCCGCCATGTTGCAAGGTTCCCACAGCATAAGGAAAGTTCAATTCAAGACTTTTTAATGAAACACAAGAAAAACCTGCTCGCGAAAACTTAACCCAAAGGTTTATTCTAACATAAACCACTGCACTAATGTTTCAAATGTTGAAAAGCTTCCCATACAGGAAGAAAGCTAAAAACACACAAATGACAGATATATTTTAACAATTATTTTACTGAATTCACAAACTTTGTTTTAGCAGGGAACAAAACTGTCCCGGCTGCAAAAACGCTTTTATTGGTTCCATTATCGGGACGGAGCCAATAATTGTCAATTTTAACGTTTTATCTAGATTACAAAAATAAATCGTAATAAAATAATCATATTTATGTTTTAAAAATTAAGACCTACGAAAGACTGATTTAAGACATTTTAATACCAATTAAGGCCTTAGTTTTACTTCAGTTTTACATCAAAGAATTCAATGCCTTTTAAGACTTTTTAAGGACCCGCGGGAACCCTGGGTTGGTTTGCTTGTTTACCAGTAGAGAGGCAACGAATTGTGCTAGCTTGGTGTGTAAATGGTCGTAGCTCGCCGTGGTCCGAGTTTGGCACATATAGGGTTTCAGATGTTAGTGTAAATGGGGCTAATATCTTATGGGCTTTCATTAGAAATTAGATAATCTTGTATAGAGGACCCAGATGAAAAACGATGGATGTTAGTTTATTTTTTCTATTTGTTTACATGGTACGTTCTGGGATCACTCAAGGTCTTCTCAGAACAGAACCTGCCTGCTGCTTCTCTAAATAAATGAATAAAAAGCCACAAAAATGAGCAGAATACAAAGAAAAGTGAACCCTGAAAACATTTAGTGACGTTTAGTGTAAAAGCCAAGATTAAAACATGTTCCTGTGGTTTTATGACCAGAGGCCGTCTTACTACCCACAGCACCCAGATTCACAACAATTCCACCTCCTTTCCCCTCTGCAGTACAAAAAAAAAAAGTATATATTTAGACTGACACACAGAGGTAGTAGGAATAGAACTGATTTCCTATAAATTGTTAAAATATATTTGAAATATATTTATCCTGAGATCAAAGTCTGCACACATTTCATCAATAAAGCTGATTCTGAATGCAGCTCTGGGCTTCAGCTTCATACACCTCATTTGGAAAGTGAACCATTCAGCGATACACACCGGCGTATTTTTGCATACATTCAGAGGTAAAGTACTACAGACACATACATACTGCAAAGATCGACAAAATGCTGCATCTCCACCCATAAACATGTTCAGGAAGACATTTCTGCACTGTGACGCCACGGGTTCAGTGTGATGCCAGAAGCCCTCATCAGCGAGGTCCGAGGAGGACCTGAGAAAAGGCAACAACTGTTCATGTATCAGAAACATGGAGGGGACACTTACCTTACTGTTCAGCGGATCTGTGTTAGCATACCTCTGGCTGCAGTGTAAACAAGTCCAGGCTTTTATGTCCACTGACTTCTGCAGAACTACTCATCGTCAATGTTACCCAACTGCAGAGAAGATGCGTGTATGGAGAACCGCGCTGGCTGACAGCAGCTAACGCACCTCATGTAGCCGAAATCAAAAGAACACTCAACCACACAGACAGTATCCTCCCTCACCTGCATGGACACACCTGCTGGAGCCCTGTTCTTTATGGCCTCAGTCTGCAAAGGAGTTCTGATCTACTGGACAGTTCTAGACCATTCGGTGAAACCATCTGAAGGATGTGACAGTAGATGGAGGTCCTAACATTAAATATTGCTCCACACTGAATAATCTCTTCTATAATAATTGTAGATTTTTAGGATCATCATTTTAGGATCATCTTTAGGAACCTATTGAGGTTCTGAGGTAAACCTTTAGTTTCTAGAGTTCCATTAATTATAAATTAAATGTGTTTATTACAAACTAATAACCTTAAGGCCATAAAGCAAAACCAAACCATTAAAGCGTTCAGTAATCTGATTGTTTCCCCCTTTAAAGGATGAAACCGGCTTTTAAATGTTTAAGGAATGAATTTCCAAATCAACTGTGAGAAAAAATAAATACTTTTTTGGTTTTCCACGTTTTGTTCACAGCTTCTCCTGCAGCTTAAAATCTAGTTTATAGCGATAAGTATCTCATATTTGGTTTTAATATCAGACATATGCTTTAACCCTGTGAACCCAGAGGGTCTTAGGAGCAAATTGCGCCTGAAATTACAAGTCAATTAAAGCAAGTTCAGCTCCCAAACTATAAATAGTAAATACAATTGTTTGTATTTGTGTTAGAAATATTGTATTTATACGTTTGTGTTTCATGAGTTGTGTTCTAATGAACTATTATGATGTATAATGTGTGATTCATCTTTTACTAACTCTTGGTTAAGATCGGAACAATTGTAAAACAACCACATGCTTTGTTTTAACCTATGTGCTGAGGTTTAAAGTAAGATCATTGTGTTTCCCTTCCCCTTAGTTAAACCTCAGCTGGTGTAATTAGGGACATCCCCTTTCTTCAATAAACAGAGAGGAGAAAGCTGAAGACTGCAGAGTGGGGTGGAGATTGTAAACTCTGCAGTCTCTTCCTACTCTCCTCGCGAGTAAAACTAAATTAATTGTCTCTGTGCCTTCTTTCTTTCCCTGTATGTATGTATAATGTTTGAGGTGCTTAGACCTGACAATTTGTAAGACAGAAAGGCATTGAAGGATATTTTTCAGGTGGAACCACTATTTTAAATGTCACCAAGTCTGATTTATAGGTGATTAAACAAAGAAAGAATGAAAAATATTTAGCCTAGCTAAAGTTTTTTTCCAAGATAAACATTACAAAACACCATGTAACCCCATTTAAAACTGGATGAACCGTCAGACTTTATAGATCCACATCTTGACTAAAACTCCAGCAAATTTGGACTGAATAAGTTGAAGCATGTTGGTTCCACAAAGGTTTTAATGGGCAGTGTGCTTGGGGTGAAATTAATTTTGGGACAGTGCCGAAAGCGCAAAAGTGCATTTTTCTACTCATAAAAAGGGAATCTGGACATACAAATATGCTGATTTACATTATTGGAGACCTTCTTCATAAAGCAAAGCCTTTGCTCCTGAAATTTAGCCGTAGTTTCATTGAAACTTACTATTATCACCAAACTGAATAGAAAATAAGAATAACAGAGCAGCTTATGTAACGCATGCCGGTAACATCACCTGAAATGGTCGCACAATTACCTCCAACCCCTCCTTGGAAAGGTCTTAGCCTCTAGTCTCCCAATGATGGCGGCCATTAGGGGGTGTGGCTAAAAATGAATACCTGCTCTTGCATTACTCCCGCAGAGTCACATGTCAGGGGGGATTTTAAATCTCATTTTATACAGATATAAAACAAAAAGAACTTATGAAAAAATAATTTAAAAAAATTTAACACCCCAATTGAAAGGTGTGCGTGGATGAAACACCATGTGACTATGTTTTGGCCATTTTCCCGGTACCGGGCCCGCCAGGCTTAACGTTTACAGATAGCTGAGTTAGAGGATGAGCTTGAAGGATGCTCAGTAGTTGAAACTGATCAGACGTCCACTTCCAGCTCACTGGCAAAACTAAAAAAGCCAGTTTCTAAAAATCTTTGGGGAAGATGCTTTCATCTTGATTCTTGGAGAAAATGGCTTCCATGTGACCCAATAAAAAAAGGGACATTATATTGGTCAGTATATTACCAGCAGTCCATCTTAATCTAAGTAATTTACTTCAAAGAGCTTATGGTGTTACAGCTCGTTCCTGCCGTAAAGCAACACTTATTTTCAGTTGTTTATTTGCATAATTAAAGATGGAAAGTAGAGGGCGACACATTAACTGCTGGAACATGCAGCCATCGCTCCAGTATTGATCTCATGACTTCAGTTACTGAACCTTAGTTCATATTTACACCGTATGATCTCAGCTTTCGGTTATGAAGGTCGGTGATGTTGCAGGAGAACAGCATCAGGTTGGTTTAGATTATTTCTGTTAATTTAATTATTGTACAAATCTTCACACATCAAGATTACGTACGGAGTACCACTGGGTTTAGTGCTTGGGCCCATTTCCTTCACTGCATCTGTTCTCAATTATCAGACAATATGGAGCAAAACTTTCACCGTTATGCAGATTACATTTACTCAAAACTTGATAATCCCTTAAATTATACAGCTGACTTCAATGTCTTAAATGGCATACAAAAATGAACCATTTAAATTATTCGGTTTATAAATTGTTCAGTTTATAAGATATAAATACACAATGACAGGCCAACTGTAAAGCAGCAGTCCCATAGCTCTAACAGTGAACATTCTGTGGGCCAATTTTCAGCAGCTTCCTCCAGGGTTTAATAATCAGAGCATCTACAATGCAGAAAATAAGGTAACAGCAGAAGAGCCAAGTGAAAGCATATTTAAAATACAGTCGAAGGACTAAAACAGGGCCGTAAAACAACTAATAACATAAAGAAATACTTTGTTTAATCTGGCCACAGACTTTCAGTTTACAGAAAGTTCCAGAATTCGGTTTCTCTAACAGAGAGAATATTTGGATCTACAGAAGAAGCTTAAAGTTGCCGAGTCCAGCAGTAAATCATTTAGTCACTTTGAGGTTTGTTCATTAGAAGATTGAAATGAATCAAAAATCGATTAAATAATACCAATCAAATTATATAAGATGCATGGGTGATTACAGCCGGTTAACCCTTTTATAGGACACTCAGT
>NW_015151506.1:23780-27636 GCF_000732505.1 Cyprinodon variegatus
AAGAGGATTAACCATTATTGAAGAGACTTTGTTTACACAATTATTATTAAGGCACTGATCATTCTTAGAAATCTTGAGATTAAAGCTTTAAAATTGGTAACTGAGAAAATCCCCCTTTTTTTAATTACCTCCATAAAGTAAATATCTGTCTGTTCTGACAACAAGTGACAGCCTGTGATGAGTTATTGTTTCTGAAACAAACCTGGAGAGAAAGCAGAACGTTTCAAAGTCAAGGCCAGCAGACCAAATTCGACCTGCCACAAAAATGCACCCGGCCCTAAAGAGCCAAACGAGGCACATCATATATGTATACGTAAAAAAAAAAGCTATATGTTGTTTTGAACAGTATGAAGTCACTAAAACTGCTAAATAAATGGATGTAAAGACATGACACCGCTAAGGAGACCAAAAATAAATGAGTTTGACAGCCCTGAAGGTAGCAAAGCTGCAGCCCATTGCTTCCTAAGGAATGGGTTAAATGCACAGGACAAGTTTCATAGACATGTACAATATTACAAGACAAAGAATCGTTAAACAGCAAATAATTTGCACTAAAAATTCCTGCTCTTAAATTCGGACGAGACAGGAGCTATAAGTCTTTGAGCAAAGCATCTGAAAAAAATACAAATAAAAGCTACTCATCGTTTTAGCTCTGGGTGGCACAAACTTGGATGGCAAATAAAATAAAATCAGTGCCATCTTTGCGATATTCTCCAGATGCGCTTTCATCATTGAAATGTTGCTCGTTCACTGTTGGAAAGCTGTATGCATCGTTATTTTGTTTTGTACACACAAAATGAGAATAAACTCCAAGTTTTTTTTGTTTGTTTTTTTAATAAAGTTTATCAGGTGGCTACAGTTATCCTGAGCAGACTCTGCAATGATGCTGCTATAAGCCAACACCGCTGGAGGAGCTGAAGATAACTTTCCTTTATTACTTTCTCCCACTCTACTATGCGTATATTTACTTACTCCAGAAGCTTTTCTCATACTTGGCCCAGCATAATAAAAAAAAAAAGAATTTTACCATCTAATGTCTTGAGAGAAGGTGCTTATTGTGACTGGCAACAAATAACATTTTGGTGATGATCTAGATCATCTGAATTCAAGAATGTCTCAAAGATTCTAGGAGGAGTGATGTTGGGGGAAATTAGATACTTGGCAGAGGTCTGCGCTCTCAGAGTTAGTTAACTCCTTCCTGTGAATCATGGACAGTTGAAGCAGATGTGCCACCTCACTGAGAGGGATCTGCTGGTAGTTACTTGGTATTTTTAAGGAAGCCATCCATTATGCGCTTGGTCCAGAAGGGCGAATGCTGAAAATTTACCCACTTAAATTAATTTAAAGTCAACTGTCGGCATGTTTCGGCTGAGGGTTTCTTGCTGGATAATTTAGCTAGGGTTCCCTAGATAAATATACTTTATCTCTTTGCAGAATGAACTGGATTTAAAAGTCATGTAACCAGGAGCAAATCAGTAAAGTAGATCACTGAATTAGCAACAAGACAATTTGATTGGAATGATCCGATTACACATTTCTAGATATTAACTGGATCCGTCTTCATGTCTAGTCCCCATGGTCATGAATCGACAACATTTTTAAAATCAATGAACCAAAATCTGTTAAATTAAAACCAGCATTTTGAACTGAACTAGAATAGACTAAAGCTAACATTACCTGTAGTCACCGGCCAAGATGTTAACATCATGGTATACATTTTGAAGTTCTAGAATATTAAAACAGTCATGTTGTCTGCAAAACTATATGTCCGCACTATTCTGGAGAACTAGCGTGTCACATGGCAGGCTAAAAGGCGGAAGCCACGGGGATATTCAAGCCAAACTCGTTTTTCTAAAGCATTCATGGCCAATGGTGTGTCCGATTCAGAGCTGCATCTAGTTTTATGTTTCCAGCAGCAAGAGAGATTCAAAGCATGGGAGAAGCTATTGTTAGTTGATTTTAAATATGGGAATTGCATGCTCAACATCTTTTTTTTTTATTACAGGAACATGCATAAATCATCTGATTAGGAGGCAAAAAGGAGTTAATGAATTCAAAAGAGACAGCGTTTAAGGTTTAACTAGCAGGATAGTACTTTAAAACTCTATTACTGAAGTTAACTACAGCAAATAAAAAAAAATGAGAAATGCTATAAACAAGAGGTTAACAGAATAAAATGTAGAAAAGAAAAACCTCCTTTTTTTAACAGTCAAAGGGAAAAAAAGCTGAAAATTTCATTTGGTAAAATGTAAATGAAGACTTGGAAGAAAAATAAAGTAACTTAAGCCCATTACGTCCACTAATAACTAGACAAATAATTGAGTGTGTGTTACTAATAAAGAGTTATTGCAATTATCACAGTGAATGTGAGTGTTTTATGGTTAAAGAACATGAGCCATACATCATGACCTTTAAACTGAACACTTAGATCTTCAAACGGCTCTAAAGCCTCTTTAGAGTTTGCTTTCCAGCTCTCCAGAAGTTAGCTTGTATAACATATATTCCAGCAGAAGCTATTAGACCTTCTTGGTTTGGAAAGATCCTTTCCATAGTCCAACATCTTTAAGGTGATCAAACCTGTTAAAGAAGAACAAATCGCATACAACACCAACAAAGAGACACAGCATTACAAGCACACAATTAAGTTCAATGAATACTATAGATCAATTGTTCTACACATCATGGTAAAAAAGAAAAGACTAAATACATGGAATCTCCTTCCTGATAAAGGATAGGGAGAAATTCTAGAAGAAAAAACCACGGCACTACTGAAACTAAAATAAATCTCTTTTTTTTTTTAAAGAACCAGCACTGTATTGCTATGTGAAGAGTTAAAATTTCAAAACTCATTCAAAAATGATTGGAAATTTTTTCTACTTTGGGATCTTAATATTAGTAGAAAATTATATCTTAAAAAAAAGAATGGATAGAAGAAAAAAATATATAAAAAGGTTATCTGATATCATTCCCTCGTGGAAAATCAAATGCAAAAAAAAAAAAAAGAAATAAAACAAACCCACATTATATCTACTGAAAAATCTGTAACTTTTACCAAAGTTACCATGAGTTATTGTGGGAGGTCTAAAGAAACACCGGTTGCAGACCCTGTTCTGGAGCGATGAGGCTCTCTCTGCTCCAAGTTTGGGATTTAAATGCCTCGTCTGGTCCATCAATTAGCATTAGCATGTGGTTTTTAATAATAAATTGATATCAAATTTAACTTAATTACAAAAGTAGTAAACTTTATCAAATGGGAAACTCTTCCAGTGTAGCTTTACCTTTTATGCTGAGGTCAGTCTATAGTTTTAATCTGTTCAATTGAATTTACAGAATGTAACAAGTAGGGATGGGGATCGAAACCCGGTTCTATCAAGGACCCGGTTCCACTTTTTTCAAAACCCGAAAATCAATAACGTTTGGGCTTATCGATACCACTATCGAGTCTGGTCGTTTTTTGTTGTTTTTTTTCTCCCGGAGGTCCTGTAACATTATTGTGTGTCCCTCGAGTCGCGTCACAGCATTTAAATCTAATCAATCCAATCACTGCAGCATGTCCACCAGTGTTTTGGAATGAAATTGTAAGCAAACAGATACTAAAAGTAAAACAAGTGAAGTCTGGCAGTTAACTTCGCTCGCGACTCCAGGATGGCTTAACGGACTAAAACGTCTAAAGTTTGGCTTCATTTTACCAAGCTCAAAGATAAAAAAGAAGCGAAATGCAACTTATGTTGCAAAATCATCTCTTTTAAAGGGGGGAACACAACCTCAATGGCCAAGCACATTAGTACTGTGCATGAAATAAAGGCCAAATGCAGTACCTTCGACTGTCTCCGGGTTGAAAAGACTCCTCCTCCTC